>NW_007067711.1:563517-615655 GCF_000164805.1 Carlito syrichta | reverse complement strand
TGGGGACGGGGAGACACCTCTTATCAACAAGGGTGCCAGAACGAAGCATGTTTGTATACCCAACCCTTAACTGTGCCCCACAAAATCATAATAAAAAATATTGATTAAAAAAAAAGAAAATGATAAATACAACTAGGTTAGATAATAGAATTCAGCCTTTCTCTCTTCCTAAATCAAAGCTGCCTTTCCATGCACGATATACTTAAAATATAAAGACAACAAAAAACAATATCACAAGCATTGGTACTGGAGTATGGACAGTTCAGAGCAGAGCAATAATGTACATAGCAAACTCTCTCAGAGCCCCTAGGGATAGACTCTGGCCTTTACAGATATTGCCATACTTCTTGTTGGAGTAGACATCTGTTTTCCATAAAATTGTAGAGACACAATGAAAATACCCTTGCATTCATTTATTTATTTCTATATTTATGTTTGCTTATGTATGTATGTATGTATGTATGTATGTATGTATGTATTTTTGAGTCAGGGTCTTACTCTGTTGCCCAGGTTGGAGTACAGTGGCATGATCATGGCTCATCACAGCCTTGACCTTCTGGGCTCAAGTGATCCTTCAACCTCAGCCTCCCATGTAGCTAGGACATAGGTGGATACAACCAACTCCTTTTTTTTTTGGTATAGATGAAGTCTTGCTATGTTACCTAAGCTGGTCTTGAACTGGGCTGAAACAATTCTTTTGCCTAATCCTCTCAAAGTGCTGGGATTATATGAGCTACCCAAAATCATAATAAACAAACAAATAAAGAAAGATAAAAAAATCAAACAAAAACAACAAAAAACAAACAAAAAAATCCGACCCATGAATTTGACGTTAGCATCTGTATTCGTTTGCTAGGGGAGCTATAACAAAATACTACAAACTGAGTGGCTTAACAAACAAAATTGTATTGGTTCACAGTTCTCAAAACTGGAAATCCAAGATGAAGGTCTCTGTAGGGCACTTCCTTCTGAGGGTTGTAAAAATCTGCTTCATGTGAGCCGGGCTCGGTGGCTCAGCCTGTAATCCCGCACCTTTGGGAGGCTGAGGTGAGTGAATTGCCTGAGCCCGCGGGTTCGAGACCCGCCTGGGCAGCGAGACCTCATCTCTACAATAAATCAAAAAATCAGCCGGGCGTGGTAGCGCATGCCTGTAATTCCGGCTACTCGGAAAGGCTGAGGTGGAATGATCGCCAGAGCCCAGCAGTCGAGGCTGCAGTGGCCGGGAGCGGCCACTGCACTCCAATCTGGGCGACCGAGTGAGACTCCAACACACACACACACACACACAAAATCTGCTTCATGCCTCTTCTTTAGTTTTTAGTGGTTTGTTGGCAATCATTGGTGTTCCTTGGCTTATAGAAGCATCATCCCATTCTCTCCCTCCATCTTCACATGGAGATATGTCTGTATTGAAATACTTTTCCCTGCATTTAAAAGAACATCAGTCATATTGGATCAGAGGCCTATCCTACTCCATTATGACCTCATCTTAACATAAACAGTTACATTTGCAATGACCCTCTTTCCAAATAATGTCACATTCTGAGATAGCAAGGGTTAGGATTTCAATATATGAATTTGGGGGGAATGCAGTTCAACCTCTATGGTATCCCATTTATAAACATAAAACTGAGATTCAGAATATGTGATATCTGTGAAGGACACATAGAGTGTATTAACTGTACATGGGTCAGTAATTTTACTTGAGAGAACAAGGGTATGACGCTATCACATCTTTCATCAAAACAGAAGATCCTGCAACTTCAAAATCATAGACATCTGATAGAGCAAAGCATGAGACTAAAAGTGCACATAAAAGCTAAAATGTCAGGGGAATATTAAGACTGAATTGAGTCTTTGTTATTACGAAGGGAGTCATAAAATGTGTATAAGCAAGTGAGTGAAATGATCAAAATTATGTACTCTAGGGTTAAATGTTGGACAAGGTCTATATTCCAGGAAAAAAATAGTTTTGCAGTAAACATTGTATCTCCCTAATACATACGTATCATCATCATGTTTTAGCTCATATTAGATAGTAATTCCATTAGTGACCAGTTGGTGGTGATGCTAGGTGTAGCACCTAAGATTTCTGACTCCTAAGAAGCTTATCTTTCTCCTGTGCTTCACTGTAGTTCTCTGAGTCTCTGGCACTAACTGGGCATAAAACAGTTCAATCCTATTCTGACAGTAGCTACCTGGAAATAGCAGCATACTCTGCAGATTTCAGAATTCAGTCTTATAAAGCTACCTTCACTTCAGACATCAGCTGCAAGTCCCTGGTCCTCAGGCTACCTGCACTTGTCCCCAACTTGGCTGCAGACTCCAGGGTTCCCTCAAACCCCTCTCAGTTTTAATGATTTGCCAAAATAACTCAAAGAACTCTTGAAAACACTTTGTACACTTACTTATATTTACTGAGTCAGATCAGGGGCAGACAAATGTGAGTAATATGTAAAGTAGGGTTGGCGGCATGGTGCAAGTTTCTACTCCACCTTCCCAGCCCCTCAATGTATTCATCAACACAGATGCTCTCTGCAATTGTTGTTCAAGAGTTTTTATAACTCAATTTCCATCTCTACTTTCCTCCCTGGCTGAGAGTGTCTTTTTTTCTTTTTTTGAGATAAAATTTCACTCTATCACCTAGGCTACAGTGGTTTAATCATAGTTCACTACAGCCGCAAACTCCAAGGCTCAAGAGCTCCTTCTGCTTCAGCTTCCTGAATAGCTAGGACTATAGGTGCATGCCGTCATTCACAGATAGTTATATTTATTTTTTTAGAGATGGGGATCTAATTATGTCTCCCAGGTTAGTCTCAAGTTTCTGGACTCAAATTATATATATGTATATGTACATATACACACACATATATATACACACCCACACATATATACACACACATATATAAATTATATATATATATATTCACAAGCATTTTCATATCATAGTTATTCTTTGATTCATCCTGGACATATTTGTATCTCTAATTAGGGAAAAAAAGGACAATAAGTTCTTTAAATGGTAGATATTCCTTATTAAATAGCTATTATGCACCAGGAAACATGCAAAGTATGGGAAATAACTGATAAATAACATGTTCAGAATGGCCATTAATAATTCCAGGTCTTTTGGTTTCTTAGATACCTTTCCTGAGCTTCAGTCTCAAGATGATAAAGTCAACTGAGATTTGTCTAGCACTCCACAGTTTTCATACATTAACATTTATCCCATTTGAACATCTAGCCTAACTAATCTCCTTCTTGGAACCTGGACCTTTTCTCTTTAGCTCTATAGGATCTGTTTACTTCAGTTGGCTTGATAGAATCTAGATCTGAGTCCTCAGTGTTCTCAACATTAAAAAACAAAAACAAAAACAATGTAAAAAAAAGAAGAAGAAAAATCTCTTTTCTGTTCGCTGAGATGTAGATGACACCTGTGGTTCTCCCTATGCCTGATCTACCAGCCTTAGAGAATCTTCTAGAGTCGTCTTTCTCACCAGATTCCCAATATCTAGCCATACTCCCAGCCCTGCTTTGTTCTGGCCAGCTATAATGATATCGTGTAATAGTAGTAACAGTTAATGAACAATAACCTGCAAAAGTCCTTATTATAAGTAGAAACAATAAAACCATCATCATCATATGACTGTAGCCTACAAAGACATACAAAGAAACAAACTAAAAACAAGTCCACGGGATAAACCACAGGTCTCTTGGCATAAACCACAGCAATTCTGATACGTTATTACCTGTCTCCTAGTGAGACAGGTAATGGTGGTGAGCTATCATAGCACGTCATGATGGTGGCAAGTCTGACCTTTAGGACCAGCTGGAATACTTTGAGAGGAGGTCAAAGAGGCCTTGAAGGAGCTAAAGCCACATCACACAAGAATTGCTTAACTTATGGAAAATAAATGGGGAGAAAAATTTCTCTTTTGTCATCTTCATTTTTCAGAAAGTCTATATAGGTAGTAATCAGAAACAAGAGAAAGATAGAGATAATAGCTTTCTGCTGGCCAAAGATGCCTGAAAATAATCCTGGGTACATTTCTGGGTGATGAGTTCCCCATCATGGATGCCTTTGAGATATATTGGGAGAATTTTTGAAAGAAATATTGTTGAAGAGATAGAAAAGAATGAGATTTTAGCATTTATAACTGAAATACTCCCTTTGATCCAGAGTCTGTATTTCTTCTAGCATGCTCTCATCTACCTCCAATGCCAACTAGATAAGCATACAAAATACTCTACAAAATAAAACAAAAAGTCACCTAAAGAATAGTATGTCTATGAATCCCATGTGACATAGACAGTTTTGCCCATTTGAACCTGCTTTCTCCCTCTGGTCTCACCAACCTCTGTGACCCCAGAACAGAGGGGCCCCAAAGAACGCTGAGTGTAGTTTGCTTGGAACAAGCCCTGACTAGGCTTCTCTGAGTCAACTGATGTACAGGACACCTGCCTCCCTGTGTTATCCATCACCAGTTTCTATATTATGAAAAAGTATACTAGAGAAGTGAAAAGGGAAACCCAAAGTGAAAACAGAAAATACATTTGCTCTTGGCTTGTAAATTTCAGGCTCTTTGGAAGGCAAGATAAGAGTTGGCAGAGAGGATTTTTTTCCTAGATGGGCAGGAGTTACCTCACTAAGCTGAATTCAGGAGAGGACGTGCACCTGTTTTTGAGAGAATATGATAATCACTCAATCCACTCATTTGTGAAAGGACAATCAGCATTACAAAATTCTTCAAAGTCAACGGTAGGTCATCTAAAATAATTCTAGATTGTCCATGACATGATGAAAACTCTTAGGTAAACCAATGACAAAAACAACATTCCTATGTGACTAATGACATGAAATATGCCTAGCTGTTCTTGCAGGTTCTGGTCCCACTCAGTATCTCAGTCAGAGACAAAGTGCTGACCTCTGTAGTCTCTGTTGGTTCAATGTCAATTCTGTCTACCTAGGGAAAATTTTGGATGAGCTAGACTTTTACCTCCTCTTCACGTCTGACCCAAGTTTTCTGAAAAAATTTTGATGAACTTTTCTAGAATTTTTTAATGAAATAACCAAGTGCTAACTTTTGGCCCTGTGCTAGGGTCATGGGATTATGAAAATGAACTGGACAAAATGCTTTCCTTCAAGAAGATCAATGCAGTCAGAGACAAAGACATGGAGAAAGACTAATCTAATATATAGTAGTGCACAGTAAGCCTATGTAGGGTGATGTGGAGCTGGAAAAGATTGCCACCTCCAGTTTGGGGCTTGACAGAAGATTTCCTGGAGATGGCCCCTACAGAGGGATGAAACAAATAGGAGTCAGGCAACTCACAGATATTCTTGGTTGTGGAAAATTAACACTGTTAGTTCTACTACTTGTCTGTTGACATCAGCTTTCCATGTCATCTTCTTCCATAACTTTGTGTGTTTGTGTGGATGCATGCATTTTTATTGACATATTTGATTAATGGTCACTAAGACTCAATGACCATCAATGACATTCGCATAACAGTATTGGGGTTACACTGCAATCATTTGCTAGCATAAGTGTATTTGTAATAACAGATAATGCTAAAAAGAGCATAGCATCGTTTATTATTTGCAATTGCATAACTATATCTATATCTATCTATCACCTATCTATCTCACCTGTCTGTCTTTGAGAGATTCCTAGAGTTGTAGCTAGTGAGTCACAGCATATGTGTATTTTAAAAATTTTAAAAATTGCAAAGGATTGCCCAATCAGATGTTAAGTCCAGAACATTTGATACTAAAAATGGGAGTCTATATCAAAACAATCTATGGGCTATGTACTTGTTTGCATTTTTTTTTTCTTAGGAATGATCATTCTACCTTCTGCAATTTGAAGGTCTTTCTTCTTAACTACAAAGAAAGAAGTAGCTTTTCTATAAAACTGTCATAGGACATGTGTTAGAATACTGATTCTAGGACCCCTACATGGCTTTAAAAGAACGGTCAACCAATAATCAGTCCAACCTATTTTGCTCCTCTGTTTCTCCACTTGTGAAATATAAATTACTTAATTGGACTCAGTTCTCACCACTGACCAAGTTCCACTGCTTAGCAAAAGAGACCCTCAGTCCCTCAGAGGTGCAGTGCCTTCTCCATTCTATGTAGCTGCTTTGGCTATTTGTCATGTATCTTCTTTCCTGTTTTGGGAAAGATTTAGCCATTGCTCTAGAGCCACCATCCATTTGTCTGCTCGAGAGCCACCATCCATTTGTCTCTATTCTCCACTAACTGGGAGCACACCTGCAGTTTTCACCCTGTATTGCTGGTGGATAGCCCTGTGCCTGATATGTAAGTGTCGATAGTTTATTGAGTAGTTCTGTATTAAGAAAAAGAAAGTAATATATTTTGAGGAAATATCAGAGCACAAATGCAAACTTTTATATTTCTAACTCATTTAATATTAGCACATTTTATCTGAGTAGAAACTCTATAGTTTATTAAAAATCTTGCTCTCTGGCGGAGATCCACATAGCTTCCTTTGGCACCTATCCTGGCTTGTCTTTTCTATCACCTTTGCTTCCATTCTCTGAGGAATCTCTTTACTATTTCCTCTTTTGATTCTCTGCCATTTCTGTTAAACTTATCCTACTACAAATAGTTTTTCTATGACTTTCAGAGTATAACAGATATTTTGGATGGAGATATCAAGTACTCTCAGGTAACAAAAACCAGTCTTCCTTTCTCTCCCAAACCAGGCCTCTGAATGATGCACATACATAAAAGCACCAACTCAGGAAAAATAGAACTCCTAGACGCTTGCCATTTTAACTGTTCAATTGGACCAAACTAGCATTAGAAAAAAAAGAAAAAAAAATTTCCTTTGGGGATAAGAGCTTGGGCTTCATAACCAGGTAGACATGGGGTTTAATCCTGGTTCTATCACACTCTAGTTTTATAACTTATTAAAAGTTTAAAGATAGGATGTGTGTGTGTGTGTGTGTGTGTGTGTGTGTGTGTGTGTGTGTGTGTGAGAGAGAGAGATATTGCTTCCAAGCTTGAGATATATAAGGAGCTCAAACAAATGTTCATTTTACATTTATTTCTTGATCTCTTTGTCTCTCTCTTTCTTTCTCTCAGTTGTTCAGTTTTTCCATGTAGAAAATTTCTATGATAAATGGCAGCCATATATACAGAAAAATATTAATTCCTCCAGCAAGATATATTGCTATCCTGTTAAGAACCTCTGCTTTTCTCTCCTTCTTTAGTTGCAGGTAATTTCACCTTAGATGTGTAATTAGATATCAATCCCCTTGTGTTTTGGTACTTCCCTCCTTCTTCATCTGTCTCTCCTTAGGGCCCAACAGGTAAAATTTTCTGAGCAACTACTGTGTGCCAAGAACCATGCCCCGGGGTACACAATGACTAGGAAGAAATCACTGGGTCTTCAAATGACTGAGTCTACTTGGTGAAACAGCTATACATACATACAAACTTCATAGAGCCCTTTGCTAGAAAGAGAATATTGGAATAGGGAGATGCTGGAGTCAGCGATATCAATGGGCAGGATTTTGTGAAAGTTGGGGTAAAAGATTAGATGGTCTGAGCAAATATAATTACATGGGAAAGGAGACTGACTCTTGGAGTGTGATCTAAGGAAGAGGAGGATGCACACATGAGTTTCTAGATTCTAACTCAGGTAGCATTGCGAATGGTGATATGTCCAACAAAGCCTAAAGAAATTAAAGGAGATAGTATGGGAATTATTGTGATGAAGTCAGGTTTGGATACATGGAGTTGAAGACTCTTGAAATTCAAGTGGAGCTAGCTAGTGGGCACTTAGAGATTACAGTTCTGAATTCTAGGAAGCTCAGCCACTGGGGTAGAGAAAGCATCCATAAAGCTTATTATTTTTATAAATATATCGTCAAATTAGTGATAAAAACCAATGTTCTCAATTTTGAATACATAACCGTCATCTTTTGTAACAAAAATTTAGCATGCTCACACCTGAATGAAATAGAATCTAGATGATTTCTGGGTATATTTGTGGACAACCTTTTCATCTAGAATATCCAGGACTCAGGCAATTAACAGAAATAAGTGGATAATTTCCTCTATCATCAAGGAAACAAATCATAAGAAGCATGTTAAAGAATAATGGAAAATAATAAGACGGAATTATAGAAGTGAGTGTGGTTTTACACTATTTTATCTAATTCTGGATATTCTGGTAAACCCTTCAAACTTGACTCAATCATCACATCCATTTTGACATCTTCTCTTATGTGTATTTTCCTTTCCTCCATTCCTCTCCAACCCATGCACACTCCTAAAAGAAACATACTCCTTCTTCTATACTTAGCATGGACTTGAAACCAGAAATATTCTGGATCTGCCATGTTTTTGCTCTATAACTAAAGGCCCTTAAGATCTTAGAGCAGTGATACTTAATAATAATACCATGTACATGATACCTACTAGCCATTAAATAAATGCTGTCAGAATAAATAAATTTAATTTCATGGGGATATTATAAGGAATCAAACAGCATTCAGAAAGTTCCTGATACAAAGCAAGGGTTAATGACAACTATAGATTATTATAGTGACTTATGTCTATTATTGTATTTATTCTTCTCTTTTTTACTTATCTTGCTCTTTTGTCTCTTTTGTCTCACTCTGAATTATGAACTCCTCATGGAAAATACTGTTTATTCATCTGGGTTTATAGTGCTTGATACTTAGTAGGTTCTCAGCAAATATTGATTGGACTCAACCAGTGAGGAAGGGCCAGAAGTCCTTTGTCTGGTTGCCCTTACTTTCAAGATTCATAGTGCTGGGTGTGAAAAGGTGAATCCCAACAAGACAAGCAGAAGGAGTGAAAAAGATGACAGAGAGAGGGAGAGCTCTTAACACTAACAATGGAACTCATTAGAAAAGGGACTGTTCCAAGGGCTTCCTTATCAAGAAACTCTGTTGCTCCTGCACCCTTAGTTTTTCCCCCTCCCCAGTCATCCAGCAAAGCTTGCTTATTCAGTTGCTGTGTGTCCTAATTCCATAATATAATGATCCATCTCAGTGGCCTGGCCTTGCCTCCTCCAGCGCTCTCTTGCTCTTGCTGCCTTCTCCTTTGAGCTCATGGCCACACTTTATATAACATAATTACAGATCAGATTGACTTCCCGGTTCCCAGAATGCAAGAGGTTACTCTTTTAATTGCAGTCAGTTCTTTTAAGTTCCTGCTTATTTTTAATTATGAATGCCTAAAGCTGGCTGGCTACAGTATAACTTTCAGTTCTAAAGAAAGCAATAAGCCCAAGAAACAGAATAGAAGTAATAGAAATACCATTTTCATGCAAATTGCCTCAATGACAAGGATATGTGGAGAGCTGAGACTCATTCCTGCATTCCTGAGAGGTGGCATTGGCCTTTGAAAATGTCTAACTCCACATTTAGAAGAGATTTAGCTAAAACTGGCTAATTACACAATAGTTGCAGGCCCTTTAAACATGTCAGTAATTCAACTTCCTTGCCTGTGTTTATGTTTCATTTCTAATATTTTGACTGGCAGGATAGGCCTTAAGCAACACTTTTATTTTTTTTTTAATTTCTGCCTTCAGGAAACCAAATTCCTCGGCCTAGCACCTAAGAGAATAATATCCTTTCAGTAAAGAGTTCCAGTGGCTACTAACCTTAAGTGAGAATCTTCTTTGTCACTTTGTCTCTGTGGCTGCTGCAGGCAGACATTACTTATTTTACTTCCTATGTGCCTTGTGCAGCATTGATGACCAAAACTAAGTCATTATTATTATTAATGTTATTACCTAATAATAATTTTAAATAATTATTAAAGTATTATTAAATTGAACTGTTTATTATTTTAAGCCAACTTTTAACCACCACAAGGCTGCTGTTACATTCCCCCATTACTGAAATTCATACTGTTTTCTCTAAGGCAAGAAGTCATCTTCTCAATTTCTGCTGAGTAGGTGGCCCTTCCTGCTTCAGGCATTACCTATCTCTGGTATGAGGCATCCACAGGGAAGATGAAAGGAGAGGGACATTTCATGCTGACTTAGTGCCTACCTGTGCTAGGAAATATATTAGATGCTTTATTCATAGTCTTTCATTTAGATCTAAATGACCTTGTCAAAAAAAAAAAAAAAAGTATCACTAGCTCTAGTTTTCAGATGAGAAAACCGAAGCTCAGAAAATATAGGTAATTTACAAATCTACTGGTTTGGTTGGGTTTCCCCAGCTGACTGAGATGAGGAGTAGATTACAAGTAGATTACTTGGCAGAACCTGTAAAAGTGAGACTGAGAGACAAAAAAGGAACAGCATGTACTAAGGTGTGCTTTTAGTAAGTCAGCTATCGCCACAGGTCACTGGGGCCCACTGGAGCTCAATCTAACGGTAAAATTTTGCTTTCACTCCATTTTTCCACCTGAAAGATAGGGAAACTCTGGTATCAGCCACAACCTTCTATCAGTCATTGCTTAAGACTACACCCAAGGACATCCATTCCCTGCCCTTCCAGTCTTCCAAGAGGTTGGACAGAGTGACCCTTTTCTTGATTTAGAGAAATCACTCATTCAAAATAATGCTGATACAGGCATGTGAAGTCAGTGGCTGTCCATTGAAATGGTAGGGCCTGACAGATGTAAGAAGGAGGGATACCAACAGCATCTGTTGTAGCCACCTAGCCCATTAAGACTAGAAGAGAAATTCAAACCCTGGGTCCCTGACTTCAAAGCCTGTGATGATTCTACTATAGTGTCCTCTATCACAAGTCTCTAGAAAAGATAAGATTAAATATGACTACAAGACTGTTTATCAGTCTGTATTCAGGATCTATATCATGCATACAGAACAGTGTATTAAAGTTGCCAAATATACAGTATGCAATTAAGGTCAAAGCCTGATAAAGACAGATATGCCTCCTGCTTTCATACTACCACTCACTGTAGGATAAAGCAAACCATCTCAATATTGTGTTCAGGATACCACCTTTACCCCACCCCAAGGTTCTAGGATAGCCTTGCAAAGCTGATAAATCTTTGAGTTGGCTAGAAAGCCCCCAGGTAGCTAGTGGTCCTAGTTTTCTAGGAAAATAGTGCACCAAAAATGTCTCTCATCTTCCGGGCCATCACACCTGCAAGAGTTGCTGAAGGGAAGGGTTTTCTCATATATTCCATATTAGACGGTTATTCAACTTCTTCTAGGAGACTATCAGAACCAATGACAGCATCTATATATCTATCTACCCTTCATCTTCTAGTGCTAGAGTCTCTTCTAAGTCTTCTCCCATCATCCAGGTCTTTCTTTTCTCTCTCTTTCTTTCTCTCTCTCTTTCTTTCTTTCTTTCTTTCTTTCTTTCTTTCTTTCTTTCTTTCTTTCTTTCTTTCTTTCTTTCTTTCTCTCTCTCTCTCTCTCTCTCTCTCTCTCTCTCTCTCTCTCTCTCTCTCTCTCTCTCTCTCTCTCTTTCTTTCTTTCTTCGAGAAAGCAGGATTTATTATGAGGACAGAAAATTTGCAGACCAGGAGGGGACCCGAGGGGGTTGCCCACCCAGGTCTCTCAATGCACATCCTAGAACTCACGAACACCCATAAGCTCACTCTAATTTCTCAGCTGGCCTCTCAAAATTCCTGTCTTCTACCTTTTGTCCTTCCTGTCCGACACCTATACTTGCTTTCCCTGTAACTATCTTGTGTGTGGCTATTTTGGCTTTTATTCCCACATCAGAAACTGGGTACGGGTTGGTTGTCCTTTATTCTCATCATTCTTCCAAACATTTTCAGTTCCCTCCTCCTTCAAAAACTTAACTCCTTTTAATTATCACCCAATCATCTTTCTAATTGCTGTCAACTACCTGCCTCCTCATCAATCTCATCATTCACTGATGATTTTAGACCTGTTTTGCTATTTTTTTTCCATGTCTATTCTGCCAACATTCTTAGTGATTTCTGGATACATTTAGATGATCCATTTAACACACTTTTCATTCTGTTCTTTAAAATAAGCTCCACTGATTTTTTCTTTCTACATCCCACCTGTTATAGACTGAATGTCCCCCACCCCTCAAAATTCATATTCTGAAACTCTAACCCCCAATATAGTGGTATTTGGATATGAGGACTATGAAAGGTAATTAGGATTAGATTAGGTCATGAGGATTGGGCCCTAATAATGCTATTAGTGGCCTTATAAAAAGAAAAAGATTCTCTCTCTTTCTCACTCATTCTCTTTCCACATTCACACTGAAAAAACTCCATGTGAGAAGGTGGCCACCTGCAAGTAAGAAAAAGTGCCCATACCAGACTCCAACAATCCTGGCTCCCTGATCTCAAACTTCCAGACTTTAGAACTGTGAGAAAACATATTTCTGTTTTTAAGCATCCAGTGTATGGTATTTTGCTACAGCAGCCTGAGCAGACTAATACACCATCTCAGATACACATTCAAAATGGGGGGACTCTTCCTTAAAATTTGTTGTTTGGAAGGCAGGCTCTTTTGTAGTATACAGACTTCCCTCTATAGGTAAGTGTTCTAGGAACCCATTGCCATCAGTGTACCAGTCAGCATCATTATGAGAGGCTGCATTCAGTTTCAGTGAAATTGGTTTTGGAGATTCTTTCAGTGCATTTGCCCATTTTGTGATGGGTGATTTACGAGCACACTTGTCCACACTGCATTGAGTGTTCAGCAGTTTTTGATAAAAAACTGCATGAACCCCAAATCCCACCCTTCCTATTTACCCGATCTCACCCTGAGTGACATTTTTTTGTTTCTTTCCCTGGATGAAAGAAGTTCTCAAAGGGCAATGTTTTGCCAATGTGGAAAAGGTGAAACAAAAAATGGTAGAAGCACTGAAAGGTGTCAAAATTGATGAGCTCAAGAACTGTTTTGACCAGTGGGAAAAGCATCTTGAAAGGGGCATTGCACCAAACAGAGAGTACTTTGAAGGTGACTGAGGCTTAAAAATGTAAGAATAAGTATATCGTTTTTTATAAATAAATTCTGGAATTTTTTGACTCTCCCCTCATACTCTTAAGAACCTGTAACCTTTGTCAACATCAATAATTGAATTGCATCCACAATTCTTTCATCAATTTCTTCATGACTGCGCACTTACTTTTATACCCCCATTCTTGACTCCTTTATCTTAATTAAAATCTTTTGTTGTATGTCTTTTGTTTTCTATGCATTTCATCTCTTTTTTTTCGTACTTTCCTCCTTACTTAACTTAGGCCTCAAGGCTTAACACTCTACCCACTTTTTTGCAAATATAGTTAATTCTTTTCCCTCCATTCTACCTTCCTGGCAGAACCCTCAGCCTATTTAAATCTAGTTATTCTACCAGCTCTGTTCCTTCACCAGAGCAACTAAACATTTTGGAGATACATACAGCCTTGTTAACTGGTCTCACTTTAAAAGTATGAACAAAAATCATAATGAGTATTTCAGAATTCCTGGTGATCCTACTGCAATACATCCCTCTTTCATACTTCCATCTTTCTACTTGCCAGATGAATTTTACATTTTTGCCTCTTTTCAAGTCCCTTCCCCTTCACTTTCATCCTCTGACACTTGGACTAGAGTATAAATACAATTAGACTTTCATGCATTAAGCCATCGTTGATGTCTTCATTCTACAAATACATTGCCTACTATATGTTGATCATTGTTCTATGCCATGGGACACAGTGGTCGGATAAATAGATGAAAACCTGCCTTGGAGCTTTCATTTTGTACAATATCTATCAGTCTTTGATGCATATTAGTACTTAAACTTGTTGTTCTCCCCTTGCTAATAGTTATGGTCCCATCTCTCCTCTATGATCTATACCCTATCTCCTCTCACCCGCTCAGGGATTTTGCTCTTTCAATTATGCTCTGTGTTTCCTAGCCTCAGTTCTACCTCTCTCCTGGATCATTTCTAACACTTTGCGAACATGCTGCAGATTGTCTGGCTAAAAAAATGAAACAAACCAATAAAGATCCTTTTATGAACATGCACCCCTCTCTAATCATTGTCTCATTTATTTTGTTCCTCTTCGTGAAAAAACTTCTTCAAAGAGCTATCTGTAGGCACTGTCTTCTCTTTCTAATATCACATTCTTTTTTCAGACCATTTTATCTGGATTTCTATTCAAGACCTTTGTTATATTCATCAGTGACCTCTGAGCTGTCAAATCTTATGGTCACTTCTCTGTCTTCAGATGTTTTATAAGATTAATGCCGATTGGTTGAGCTCTGAAGATATACTTCCTGTTTTTGCTAACTTAACAGCTGTGTGACTTTGGGCAATTTAGTAAATCTTACAGTGTCTGGATTTTTTTCACGTAAAAAGTGAGCATAACAATTATATATACTTCTTGGATTTGTTATGAGAATTAAATGTTTAAACTCATATACTGTCTAACTGTATGCTGGATACAGAGTAAGTTTGCAATTACTATTAGCTATTATTATGATGATAATTACTACTATTATGAATACTACAGTATTAGTAGTACAAATGTTCTACAACTTATGCTGGGGTTACATCCCAATAAAGCCATCAGAAGTAGAAACTATCAAGTCTAAAATGTATCTAATACACCTAAACTACTGAGCATCGTAACTTAGCCTCGCCTACCTTACACATTCTCAGAACACTTACATTAGCCTACCTTTGGGCAAAATCATCTGCAACAGAGTACCTTGTAGAGTGTCAGTTATTTACCCTTGTGACTGCTTGAATGATTGGGAGCTGCACCTTGTGGACAATGACCAGAATGGTAAGAGTCTAATAGGGTGTCTCCCCTGCTTTCTGCTCCAGGCATCTCCCTTGCTTTCTGAGTTCAGGCATACTTACCTTCTTTCCATTCAGCTTTTGAACTAGTGCACCAGCTTTCCATCCTGACAATCAGGACCCAGTTAAATCTCACCTCCTCAAAGAGGCCTTTCTTGATCACTTAAATAAAATGTAATTTCCAGTCATTTTCTTAAGAGTCATCCTGTTATGTTTTAACTAGTGTCTTTCCTAAAGTTCCTTTGCACCTTTTTTGTTTTTAAAGATCACTGTAAAGTTTTTTTTTTCAAATATTACTTTATTATAGAAATATGGGGTACATAAGTAGACTGCCTAAGTAGACTGTATGCAGGTGAAGTTTGGGCTTCTAATTGACCCTCCCTCCCCTAGCAGCGCCCAGTGACTGCTGATCCCTCCCTTGTGCTAATGTGACTAATGTTCAAGACCCACTTATGAGTGAGAACATGAGATATTCAGATCTTTATTTCTGTAATAGTTCACTTAGTATGATGGTCTCCATCCCTTGCACTTTGCTTATGGCTTTACATCATCTTTTCTTTATGTTATTGATATGCTCATGTTTTCTTCCTCAATTTAATGTTTGTTAAGGCTTGGGTTTTCATCAGCTTTCACTATGGTATTCTTCACTACACATTAAACAGTACCTTGCACATGGTAGAGACAAAATAATATTTATAAAAGTTTTAAATGAAAAGAAGTTAGGTATGTATGAAAATAAATTACTACAAACTAGGTATGAAAAATTCGATGTTTGAATGAAAGTTTTTCACTAGTTACTATATATGGTCTTGGGTATAACATTTTCCTGGGACTCAGTGTCTCATTTATAAAATTATAATGCAAAAGATAGAACTAGAAGACCAGTTTCTTTTTTTTTTTAAATTATGGCTCTGTCTAATACTGCATATATGACTTTGGAGATGCTACTTAAACACACCCTATCTAGCCAGAGAGTCGTTAGAATTAAATAAAATAAGTTATGGGAAAACCTAGCACAGAGTACATGTGAGCACTCCAGAAATTCAAGTTCTTTTCTCTTTTCCTTTTTCTGTTATGAGCTATAACGAGCGATGTTCCTTGAACTCCACAGACCTTAGCTAAAGATGTATAGAATGAGTGAGGCACACATAAACTCAGGATACGGAAATTCATTTTTACTTTGTCCTCATTTCCTGGCATAGCTAGGTGCAAAAAGACATTCCCAGCTTTGCTCAGTCCCGAGCTTGAATATATTAAGCTAATTAAAATAAATAAAAGGTAAAAAGGACCTCACCAAGTATGCACATAGTGCAGGCACATAATATTTACATTCAGGAGAAAGAGGTTTACACTAAACTTTGCAAGACTTGAGCCAGTCTTTGTTCTCAGCCTCATTTGTGCTGGGTGAAAGGAATCCAACAGGAGAAAAAAGGGGTAACAAGAGCTCAAGATGCCCTTTCCACTCTTGCAGTCTGCAGACAAGACAGCACCTGGGGCAACGCCTGGGTACTTTTGGAGGCATCCTATGCCTCAGGGAGCCTCAGATGCGCCACAGCTGCTCTAAGAGGCCCTGCCTGCCTCCTTGACATTGTCTTCCCAGGGGATAAAGGGAGCCTGCATTTAGTGAGTCTCAACATCTGTCAGCCACACTCCTAGGTGATACATAATCTTCACAACAAACTTTAAGTAGGTAGCATTTTTGACATTTTACATTTGTTGAGTTTCTACTACTTGCCAAGCCCTCTGACAGACATGTCTCAAACATCTCAGCTTTAACAATAATCCTGGCAGAAGACATAATTGTGCACTTTGTGTAGATGAGAAAATTAAGCTTTAGAGAGACTGAATATCTGCTAGAAGTCCCTTATCCAGAGAGTGGAAGAGCTGAGACTGAAAACTGAATCTATCTCACTCTAGGACCTAAAATGTGAACCAGATTAATGAAGTCAGAAGTGTTTAGAAATCTCAGAATAGAGTCCATTCATGTGCTTGTGTGTACACTCCCACTTCATTTATTTTCAAGTTATTTTAATTAAAAATTATATGGCTTCCTAATACCTACAAATCTTTTTCCTCTAAAACCTTAATTCCCAGTTTTCAATGTACTAAAATGCCCCCTTTTTTTTTCATTCCCAGATGTACATATGGTGTCTCGTTCTGTCAAAGCCCAGAGAGATGGTGGCAAGCAGTATCTCTTGGTGGGTAAGACACAAGGCTTTTGGGTTAAATAGCCAAAAAAAGACTGGAGGATTAAGAGGTAATGTGTGTAAAGAGCCTGGTGTATTGCAGCCTGCAAAAAGATCAGTTGTTATTTTGTTCTTATTATTTACTTAACTTCTACCTTCCCCTGGAAATAGTCTTTTCTTTTTAAGTGAGCTGTCCTATCTCACTAAAAAGATGTAGCTGGACCTTTCCTCTGTTACTCAGAATTTTCTACCTTATTTATATTTCTTTTCTCTTATTTTCTATTGAAACTGTATTTTCTTTAAGAATGAGAAGAGATGGCTTATGTTTTATTTCTCACTATATGTTGAATACAGCTGTCTATATAATTAGAAACAGGGCATGTTTGTGGGAGGAAGCAAGAAAGAAAGGAAGGAAAAGAGGAAGAAAAGAAGAAAGGAGAGAGAAGAAAGAAAGGAGAGAAAAGAAAGAAAGGGAGGAAGGAATAAAAGGAGGAAGGGGAAAAAGGAAAGAAGGATGCAGAGCACAAAACTGAAAGCATTGGATAGTTATGTCTAAATCCATTGGGTATCAGTAAATAATAATAATAAGAAAAATAAAGATCAATCAGGTTACTATATCAGCATACATCTGCAATACAAATACAATATATGTTTGTGAATTGCTATCTTCTGCCAGACACTATTCTGAGTGCTTTCCTTGTGTTATCTTAGGTTATCATCATCATCTAAGATTTACAAATGAGGACTCTGAGGCATAGGACCTTCAGTATCATATCTGGACTTTTGTAGTTGGTCTGAGTAGTCTGATCCCAGAGCCCAAAACTGTAGCATAATAATCTAGGTTCTACTTCTTTTCCTTTAACATTGTTTGGCAAGCTTTTTAAAAGTTGTTTCTTTGTATACTCACAATAATCTTATGACTTTACAATTATTAACCCAACTTTCCTGAACCACGGAAAAGAACCATAGAACCATAGAAAAGTCTAGTGATTTTTCTATACTCCCATAGCCAGTCAGTATGAGAGTATAACTATCTATATTCAGGTTCTATGATCACAATTCCAGTGGGCTTTCTCCAGTTGTCTATTTAGGGCAACAGAATATTCTCAGTGTCTGGAGAAGGAGTGGCAAAGGTGCTATGATGCAAGTATTCTTTGTCTGATTGATCAGGGCATTCAGTTTCTACTTATATCATAACAGCATTCATGGAGCCTTGGTTTGTTTTTGTTTTTCTATGTTTTGTTGTTTTGTTTTTGGTTACTTTTTCAAATTAGGTTTTCTCCCCTACTACGTTAAGAGTTTCTTGTGGGTAAGTAAAGGTGCTTTTTTCATCGCTGCATCCCTACTTTGTAGCACAAGGTTGGCTCCAGACTCCACACATAGTTAAGATAATGAAATGGAGTTTCTGAGTGCATTTTCATATTGAATTAAGTAAGACGCTCATGTACATTGTATGGAGAAGGCAATGTCTGTACTGAACTTTGAAGGAAAAAGATAATGGAGGCCTGAAAATGATGATTATCATGGGTCAATGCTGCGGTCATGTTTAATACCCCCCAAATAATTTTATGTGAATTTTTATTTAACTGACATATATTATCTGGTCTTACACATGTCTGTACATTATCAACACTCCGGTGAGTTGGTGTAAGGCAACAAGTGGAACTATTGTAAAATAAACTTGGCTGTTCATGTTAGTTGTCCTGAACAATGAATCAGTGAGACCATGAATAACCCCGCCCCTCATTTCTCCTAGTGATAGGGGCTGCACCTGAATTCAGCTCCTCAAGGAACTGAAATTTTCCAGTTTGATGCTGGCTCACAAGGTCCCCTGTTATTTGACAGATGGTTCTATCAGACAAATGCTGAAAGCAGCCTCTAAACTCAGACTAACCCCAGCAGTTTAATTGACCCTCTCCCGTTAACAAGGTTGATCTCATACCTGCCCTACAGGAAAGAACAGCCACAGGGAGGCATATTCTTATTCTGGAATGCAAACTCAGGTCACGTCTAGTAGAATATCCTGGCTCCAGAATACCTCCTTATGAACACAAAGAGAAAATAGAGGAAGACTTGAACTATAGTTGGCAGGAAAATGGTCCCCAAAGATGTCTGTACCCTAATCTCCAGAGTATGATAATATGTTACCTTCCATGTAAGGAAGGGACTTTGCAGTTGTGATTAAGGTTATAGACCTTAAGGTGGAAAGATTATCGCGGGTTATCTTGTGAATCAAATCTAATGAATCCTGAAAAACTGAGGACATTTCTTAATTGTGGTCAGATAGAGAGGTTCAACAACAGGAAAAGTGTCAGAGAGTTATAAGGTGAGAAGAATTTAGCCTGCTGATTCTGGCTTTGAAGATGGATGATGACCCAAGGAATGTGGGTAGCTCCTAGAAGCTAGAAAAGACAAAGAAATGGAATCTCCCTGGAGGCTTTAAAAGGAACACAGCCTTATTAACACTAAAAAAAAAAGTTATCCATGGCTTTGTATGCAAATTCAGTAATGGTATGTTGGGTAATGCATATATATTTTCACCATATTTTCTCTTTCTATAAAGCTGCACTGAAAAATTTGTATTTTATTGCACTGGAACAGTACAAGGTTGAAGAAGAAGCACACATCAGAAGTTAGTGACAGAAAAATAGCAACAAGATACTGGACAGCATCAATAATCTAAGAAGAGGTTATGTTCAGGACTGTCACAAGCCAAGTGAAGAAGGAACATTATCAAGACAAAGCTGAAAACCAGGGTTTTATATTAGTGACAAGAGAAAAAAGTAAAAGTAATAAGAATAGACATTTGGGAAGCCATTCCCCAAATAACCCCAGTGTCCAAACCCACCAGAAAACGCCTTGGTGGGTTTTTCTAATTCAGCACCATTTTGAAAATACCAATTATGCTTTCCTGTGCTGCCACTCCAAGACTCTGCTGCCTACCTGTCAACATTTACTATTTAGCAGCCACCAAGTTCTTGTTGTAAAAATGAAAAATGGAACCTACTTTGGGCCACTATTAGGGTTCAAAAATTGTATTTATACAGCTGGTGAGCAAGTAGTTAACACATGAAAATCAATCAGTCCTTGAACCTTGTCAGAGTTGGGCTATGAGTTATGAAGAGAATATTGGGGCATATTTTCTCTCTTGTTCCTCTGTAAATCAGCTCTACATTTTCTAAATTTAGACATTGTTGTGGTTTAAACGTGTCTTCCAAAACTCATTCATTAGAAACTTACTCCCCAGTGGTGAAAAGGGGAAAAATAATCTATCAGGTACAAAGTTCACAGGTAAGGGTGGTGGGTACATTTAATATCCAGACTTCTTCGCCTCTATACAATGCATTCATATAACTAAAAACTGTTTGTACCCACTAAGGCTATTGAAATAAACAAATAAATGATAAGTTAAAGTGATTTTTTTTTAAAGAAACTTACTCCCCAATGCAATAGCATTGAGAGGTGGGACATTTAAGAGGTGATTGGGTCATGATAGCTTTGCCCTCATGAATGTATTAATGTTCTTATCATTGCAGTGAGTTAGTTATTGCCAGTATGGGTTTCTGATAAAAGAGTGAGTTCAGCACCCCTTCCCCTCTTACTTGCCCTCTCTTGTCCTTCTGCTTTCCATCATGGAATGACTCAGCAAAAAGGCCTTTACCAGATGAATTCCCCTTGACCCTGGATTCCCCAGCCTTCATAACTGTAAAGAATACATTTATTTTCTTTATAAATTACCCAGTCTGTGGTATTCTGCTATAGCAACAAAAGAATGACTAAAATAGACATACATAAATATTTCCTCTTTAGAGTGTATTTATAAATTCATTTGTCATAACACAGTGGAACAAGGATGATCTTGAGGCAAAACACCTTATTCAAATTCGAGAATCACCACTTACTAGATATGTATTCTTAATCAAATTATGTAACTCTTTTACTCTTAGTTTCCTTATCTGAAAAATGGGGATGGTTACATAATAAACTAGTTGTTAAGAGGATTATCATGAGGATTAAATAAAACAATAAGTAAAAAGCGCCTACTATTATTATTGGTATATAGTAAGAACTCAGTAACTATGCACTGCTATTATTTTTTAACTATTAAACTTTAAGTAGCAGTAAAACTTAGATTGAAATAAGAAGCTTTGATTTCCTCCCTCCCTTCCTTCCTTCCTTCTCCCTCTCTCCCTTCCCTTCTTTCTTCTTTTCATCCTTTCCTTTCCCTACTAAGCCAAGTTTTAAAGAAAACAGTGGACTTTGATTGTCTCAACAATTGTAGCATCATCAAAAATAATGTGCTAAATTAAACATTCTGAAGAATGAACTGAAGCAGAAAGAGACTGAAGGCAATAAAACCCATTAAGAGGCTGTGATTATCATCATCATTATTAGCATTTCCTAACATGGATGGTGATTCTTTTATCTAACTGGTCTTCACAGCTAGATGCCTAAGCATCATAAGTTATCATCAACTTAATCCTTTCTTCCACTCCAGTCATCTAAGCATTTATTGAGTCCTGGCCATTTAACTTCTTAAATATCTTTTAAGACTATCTCCTCATCTCCATTCCATCGACCTTGTGCACCCTTGCATGGAGTCCTGTAAGAGCCTCCTAATTGTCTGCTGCTTCTTGTCTTACCTCCTCCCATCCAGTTTACATACTGTGATCTTTAGAAAGAAAAGATTAATCAAGACTATTTTCTATAGACTTGATGACTTCCTATTTCCTGAAGAATTAAGAATGAGCTCTGTAATCTGGCATATGAATCTCTTTGTGATACACATTGTATGTCTCCACAGTTCAGTTTCATACTTTACCACACACTGCTTATCCTCACACTTGCTGTCTTAAATTTCCTACTCCACACCTTACATTCTGTGTTCATGTCAACCTTTACATATGTTGATGCCCCTACTTAGAATATGCTTACTCTACTTACTCTGTTTTATTTTTTGGTGAAGGCCTAGGTTATTTGTGACTACTCTTTTATGCAGAGTTAGGGAAGACTTTTTCTGTGTCCTCTTAGCATCTTATACTTAACTGCCTATGACATTAAATGTGCTACATCTCAGTACATACACATAAAAGTCCAAAGGGCAAAAAGATAGTCTTCTCTGACACTCAGATTCTTTTGATCTTGATTTCTTCACATCTTAAACCTTTGCACTTAGATGTCCCCTTCAAGGGGACATTGTAAATCTAGCAAACCACTTAGATGTCCCCACCCAGGAGACATAAAGAAGTTGCTGGTAGCTGGGCTCGGTGGCTCAGCCTTTAATCCCGCGCCTTTGGGAAGCTGAGGTGAGTTAATTGCCTGAGCCCGTGGGTTCGAGACCCGTCTGGGCAGGCGAGACCTCATCTCTACAATAAATCAAAAAATTAGCTGGGCGTGGTAGTGCATGCCTGTAGTTCCAGCTACTTGGAAGGCTGAGGCGGAAGGATCGCCTGAGCCCAGCAGGCCGAGGCTGCGGTGGCCGGGAGCAGCCATTGCACTCCAGTCTGGGCGACAGAGTGAGACTCCAACTAAAAAAAAAACAAAAACAAAAAAGTTGCTGGTGATGCTACAGGACAAACTTATGCCGGTACAGAATTTTTTAAAAAAAATGTATGTCTTCTTGAAGTTTTCCATTTAAATTGCATGAAAAAGCAAATAAAAAGATGAAGTATATAGAGATGTGATCAATCCGGTAAGAAGTGGTTTTTAGGAATCACAAGTGCATTCTTCCACATCTTCAAGCAACAGACCAGAAAATAAATTACATATTATTAATGTGGGAGGAAGAAAATGAAAATGAGGTTGCATTGTCTGCTCAAATAGAAAAACACCAGGTGGAAGACTTCAAACAAGTTACTCTTGTACAACATGTATCAATGAACCTACAGTGCATGTTGGTGACTGTTTTTTACACATTACCACATGTTAGAAAAATATAAGATATAAAATTTTGATTTGTTTGGACATAAATAAGTTCCTCAGTGTCCTAAATTCCATTATAAGTCAGATATCATTACAATAAAATAATTGGTTCCAACAGTATACCATTTAATATGAAGTGATTTGTTTTTCACTATTTTGTAAAAAAGTGTGGATGAGTTGCTGGCAGTTGAGCGAGATGACTCCAAGTGTGAAGTCAAGATAATCATGATGTCTACTTCCTACAGTTATTGTGAGAGTTAGAGTAAATATACATTAAATGCTTACAATATTGACTGAGAATAGTCAAGAAATATGTTTACTATTATGGCCTTTAGTTTCTTAAATCTAAGCACAAGCATGATCTAGCACTGATGTCCAAGTTTTTCACTTCAAGTGATATATTCTTCTTCACTTCCCCTCACTTAAGTCTTAAATGTTCCCCATCCACAGGACTCAGTTCCAATGACTTCTCTTTTCCAAGAAGACTTCTCTAACCTCAGCAGGAATACTTCTCCCCACTCTATGCTTTAGAAGCACTTTGTCCCTCTCTCTCCCTCTCTCCCAAATTTTGAGCCCTAAAATGAAGTTATATCATCCAAGTCCCATTTCCCCACAAAAACCTATGTTCCCAAGGATAAATTGTCATCTGGTCATCTGTGCCTACCGCCTTTCCCCATTACCCAGTGCAGAGCTAAGTATAAGGTAAAGGTTCGGAAAATGTGTGTAGGTGAAGGACTACATTCACAGGTTTCCCTCTTTCCTGTTTTTCTTTGAATGCTGACAGTACCCAAGGCCCATGACCTTAAACACTGAGAAAACACACCAGCATCAGTGAATAAATCTGCCTTGACATAAAGACCCTGTGTTTTATTTTCCTGCTTTGTGAAAGAGATAATGGGAGTCACTGATTCCAAAACCATTCACGGCTGTGGTTGTTTCTGAAATAAGCAAAAAAAAAGCCTGAAGTCAGTATATCCTGAATGCCTCCCACCCCTGCCCACGTTGGCAACAGCAGAAGATAAACTCACCCCAGAGATAGAGGAGCCAGGAAAGGCTGACAAGATTTCCTTTGAAAGGTGAAGCTGTGGGGTATACTGGTGCAAATGGAGTGGAGACAATTCCTTCCCAGAGCAGTAGTGACACAGATTTTTGAAGATATCTCTATCCCCATCATGTCTTTTTCCCTGTCATTACCACAACCAGCATCTTGCCCTTGCATAACACTTTGCACTTGAATAAATAGTGCTTTTATAACCTCCATCTTACTTGTATTTTGTTAAAAATCCTGTGAAAAAATCACAACCCATCACATTGCATAGATTTGAAAATGGGGTCCAGAAACATCGGAACACACGATTGTTAGAGCCAGGTTTCTTCCCTTTAGCTGCATCTTGAAGAATGGGTCAGCTTCTGGCAGGCAGAGATGCCCTCCTGCAATTCCAATTTGATGAAGCGCTTATTTATTTTTCCTGCTTCTATTTCTGTCTTTCTCTGCTCTCGGGAAGTCATTTACTCCATTCTTATTGCAGTTCTCTAGAGCAATGAGCTGGGGAGGGAATGAGCCCTTAAAGGCATTGTTTGGATGATGTCTTACACTTAGGAAACTATTATTCAACCTTAATCATCATGGCATCTTTGTGTTTCCTGATTTGCCCAAATGCTCGGCAAATGATTAACCAGTGTATTAATACCTTAATGATTTTTAAATCTCTCTCTTTTTTTTAATTTGGCAAGTGGAAACTTTTTAAACCAACAAACTAATATTACAGTCTCAACTTTTTTCTCCTTAGAAAACATAGCAGAGAAGAATAGGGAGGTAAGTAGAGAAATTGTTAAATCATTTAGACTTTATTAAGCAGTCAGTATACTAATCCTGAGGATTATTCATATATTTAGTAACATCCTCTGTACGTGAGCCTGTGTATGAAGATTTGAATAAATGCAGAGAGGAGTGAAGAGATGTGCACCAACAAGGTAGGCCCTGACTTCTTACAAATTCTGCAACATTTAAATAATCCTTTATGTAAGAAGACAGGGGTATAAGAATGAAAAATTGCTTTAATTTAAACCTCCAAAATTGAGCACATATTTGAAAGAATAGATCCCTCTCCCTCCCCAAATTTTAAGATTTAACCATGGTCACATTCTGAAATATTGGTTTATAAAATAATATAAGGTAATTGGAAGAAAACAGTGATATTTACTATCTTAATAAAATAAAGGTATACCAGATTTGTTCCTCCACATTTTTCCCTTTCTTTCCTCCTTTCTTTTCCTTCCTTCTACTCCTCCCTGACTCCTTCACTATTTATTCAAAAAATTTGTATTGAACACTGCTTTAGTTTAGGCATGCCGTAACAAAATACCACTGACTGGGTAGCTTAAATAGCAGAAATCTATTTTCTCACAGTTCTGGAGTCTAGAAGTCCAAGATCAAGGTGTTGGCAGGTTTGGCTCCTTCTGAGGCCTCTCTCCTTGGCCTCTCTCCTTGGCTGCTGTCATGTTGTGTCCTCACATGGTCTTTTCATTTCCCTGAGCATGAACTACTGGTGTTTCTTTGTATGCTTTAACCTTATTTTTTACAAATAAGGGTATAGTCAGATTTGATTAGAGCCCACCCTAAAAAACTAAAAACTAAAAACTAAAAATAAAACCTTATTTTAACTTAATCAACTCTCCAGATACAGTCATTTCCGAACATACCGGGGAGAGGTAGGTCATCAACATTTGAATTTTGGAAGGACACAATTTAGCCCACAACTAACACCTAAAAAGAGTGTCCACAGTTTGAAAGGTCACATCATTTTCTCTCTTACTGCTATTCTTACTCTTTTTTTTCTCTACTCGATTTCCCAAGAGTTTCTTCCTCTCAGAAGTCTTGATAACTTTTAAGATCTTCCTAAGTAGCTTTTCAGTCTATCTTCTCTGTCTTAAATACATATTATAGTTTTTATCACACTTTTTTCAGCCAGTGCTTATGAGTCTTTAGTCAAAATAGGTTTAAATGAATGATTTCTAGCTTTTATCACACTTTTTTCAGCCAGTGCCTATGAATCTTTAGTCAAAATAGGTTTGAATGCAAGATTTATTTATTTCTTATTTTTTGAATTGGAGTCTCACTCTGTCGCCCAGGTTGGAGTGCAGTGGCATGCTCATGGCCACTGCAGGCTCAATCTACTGGACGCAGGCAATCCTTTTGCCTCAGCCTTTCAAGTAGCTGGAACTACAGACGTGTGCTATCACGCCAGGTTTATTTTTTGATTTATTATAGAGACAAGGTCTCACCAAGTTGCCCAGGCTGGTCTGGAACCCCATGGACTCAAGCAATCCTCTTGCCCTGGCCTCCCAAAGTACTGAGATTATAGGCTTGAGCCACTGTGCCTGGCAAATGAATGATTTCGAACAACCATAAGCATAATTTGACCTGTTACCATCACCAGTACTACTCCAATACTACCACTACTATAACTATTACTACTACTATTACTACTACTACTTCTTTCCTTCCTATTCTTTTCCCTCTCTTTCATTCTATGATGATAGCATGTCTTAGGATGATGTCAGACCAATACATGCAAAACATCTAATATTGTCTGGACGCAGTAGTCAAAATTGTTAGTGTCTTCCCTGTAAAATGAGTGGCAAAAAAAAGGAAATAATTTATTTCCCTTTGTTTTTTCGTCACTCGTTTGGTTTGGTTTAAGAAAAGGTTGTTTACTTTGGCTCCTAGGCCCCATGGGAAGGCTTGGTCAGGTCAGAGAAGCTAAGTTATTTTCAAGAGCCCTGACCCTTTTCCTTATCCATACCTCTCCAAGACAATTACCACTTGCATTCAGAAGCACAGCAGCACATTCCACCAGCTGGTGAGCTCAGACACTTGTGACCCTGATGGCCTTGATTGACTTGGCAAAGACCCAGTCACCTCACCAGCAGCCCCTACCACAAACCTCAGAGCTGTAGTCCTTTTATTCTCCTTTTTCATTATCTGCCTCCGTACTGATGGAGTCTGGGCTGAGTCAGAGCTTTTGTGTTTTAATAGACCAATCTGAATTGGAAGGAGATGCTACTTTCCAAGGAATCAAAACTGATTTGTTTCTTAGAGAGTTTTATAACTAGGAAGGGAATAAAGAAAGGTTGACTGTAGTTCTCTCCTCCCCCTTCTCCTTTCCTTCCTTCTGTCCTTCCTTCCTCCTTCCTCCCTCCTTCCCCCCTTCCCTCTCATCTTTTTCTTTTATACTCTCTTGCTTTCTCTCTCTTTATTTTTCTACCTCTGTTTTTTCTCTCTCCTTCTTTCATTTCCTCCTTCTACTTGTTCTTCATCCCCTTCCCTAATAGTCCTTCTATTATTTTTTTCTCTCTTTGTCACGCTTGTCTTCTTGCATTATAATAATTGTTTCAACTTCAAGTTAATGGAACTATTCTAAGATATGGATCACATAAGACTCCAGACTGAAATAAAGGGATGATTCTATACGTATTGTTTATGTTTGTTATATATGCTATATTTATTGCATAGTTATGCTTAAGTATATGCTATGCTTATTATGTATATTTGTATATATGTGAGTTGCTAAGTCAATAATAAGCAGCAACTTCAGTCCATCTAATAAATAGTTTGAAACTTCTTCCCTGTTCTCCCTAATCATATAGTATATATTTTTTCTCTTTTTAATTATACCATATTTGTTGTATCGATTTTTTATCTGCCCACCTCAACCACCTGAAGACAGAGTTCATATTTTTTTAATTGACCTATTAATATTATGTAATGAATTAATGGTGTTCCTACTACAGAACCACCCTTGTCTTTCTGGCATGAACCCCATCTGGCTGTGGGGTATCAGTCTGTAATGAAATGTGGAATTGTCTTTGCTTTTGTTTTACGTGTGTGTGTGTGTGTGTGTGTGTGTGTGTGTGTGTGTGTGTGTGTATGTGCGTGTTTTACCCTTTGCATTAATGTGCAAGAGAAAGACTGGTCTACAGTTTTGTGCACTTGATTTGTTTGTTATCAGGGCAGTATTTGGGAAGCTTCCTTTTCTTTCTGCTTTCTGGAACATTTTTCAAATTATTGAAATGACTTGTCTAAAATTTTGAGCAAATTCACCTGGACCTAGCATCTTTCAGAGGTACAATTAATGGTGTGCTGGTAAATGTTTAATAAGTGACTGTTAGTGGGTGTGGGAATTCCTAATCTATAATATGTACTGTCTCCCATAGCATAAAGAATCTCACCTTGACTGATTTCAAGCTTACAAAGATGAAGTCATTGAACTTGGAGAGGGAGGATGAGATATACACAATCAGCTCTACAAACCAGTGCCAACTAGCTCTAGCACACAACTTGTTATAGAGTTCTATTTTGTCAAATGCTTAGATTCTCTCTCTCCTAGGATGTCAATTTTGGTAACATATTTTCTTTGAAAATTATTTATTTCACCCAGATTTTCAAATGTACCATTTACATTGCAAAGTACTTTCTTAGGATCCTTATTTCCTTGCTTTCTCTGATGCCCATCCTCCCTACCCTTTCCATTTCAAATATTGCATTCTTGTACTTTCTCTCCTTGTATTTATCAAGTTAACTAGAGTTTCTGTAATTTGGGATTGCTTCCTTGCTTTTCAAAGAAACCAATTCTTAGACTTACTTGTCAATTTCATGTTCTGTTTTGTGTTATATGATTTTCTGCCTATTTTTATTAATACTTCATTTTCTTATGTTTGGGGATTTATTTTTATAAAGTGTCAGGCATTAAGAATATACAATAAGTAAATGGTATTTATCATTATTATGTAAATACATTTACCTAGCAAAATATTATTTACTGTATACTAGTTTCATATATTATGCTAACAATTTTATTAAAGTTTTGAATAGAGCTCATTAACTATAGAAAATACTCTATGCTTTTTATAATACAGTCAAAACTTGCTTCATGTCTGCATTTCTGCAATCCCACCAGAGTTGTTAGAAGGCATTACTTAGGTATTTCCTTTGTTTCATCTATGCCAGTAGCTGTTCCCTCCACCCATAGCTGCCTGTATCCACACTGAGTCTCCTGTGGTTTCCAACTCCCATGTTTCTAACCAATGTTATCACTGAAGACAGAATCCCTCTAACTCCCCTCTGTCTCATCTTGGGCTGCTTACAAGTTGTTACCCTGTAGGACAGACAAAAAACATGATTTCTGTATGGTCATGACCTGTACCAACTGTGATGGCCTGTATTAAGACTAAGCCATTTGGATATATTCTGCACCCCCTCCCGGGATGGAGAAACTCCATTTAAGATTAGGATTGAAAAGAGCTATACTTACTGCAGATCATTTAAATAAGTTGGTTAATGTCTTTTAGAACATATGGATAATGCAGAGATTTGTATTACATATTTGATGTTTGCTTTTTGAGCAACACATGTGAAAGATAACTTTGGGTCAGCCCAGAGAAGCAGATCATTGGTAGGTAGTTGACATGGGCTACTGTTCAGAGTTGTAAATACGGTCCAAGCAAATAGTGACTAAGACAGAGAAGAAAGGAAGAATACATGCATTTTAATTGAGTGTCTACCATGTGCCACAATATATTTCACTGAATGTTTTGAACACCACTGCAAGGTAGATATTACCTCAAAATGGAGGTTCAAAAAAGCAAAATTCATTGCCCAAAGCCATACAACTAGAAAGTAAGGGAGGATAAATTCAAAGTCTGTCTGATGACAGAATTTGCACACTTTCACCAGACTCTACTGCCCTCTTTTGTTTACTGTAGTTCTAGGTAACTTATATTTTAACTTTTCTTGTTATGGAGTAGCCATGAACATCCTGATTTGTGTAATCCTCATAGTAATTAGGAATATAGTTGTGTAATCCTCATAGTACTTAGGAATATAGTTGAATTTAAATAATTGTCATTCAGTGACTATGACTCATTGCATGACAGTGATAGTAGTCGTTTTGTTCTGCTTGGCCTCTATTACTATTATTAGCATTGTTGATAGATGTCATTTAGAAACTGACCCACAGAACCTTATCTTTTTAAATGTTTGCAGCTTCAGTCACTATGGTTGCATAGATTAAAAATCTTACTCAAGCCCCTGTCCCAAAGTGTCTGATGTTGTTCTACCAATACTTAGGTACTATGGTTCTCCAACCTCTCTCAAGGCCTAAATATGTACTCTAATTCTAAGTCTTTGGATAATCACAGCTGCCTTGTCCAGGTTGATACCCATTCTTAGCTGTATGCTCAGCTGAAACCCACAGTTCCCAGGCAGATTGCCTGAAATCTCCATGGAAACTTCTGGGCAGAACTTCAGTGTCCTTTTCCAAGTTTCATTACATATTTTTCCTCAATGGGTCAACAAATAAACAAATGAAAAAAGGTAGAGAAAGACAATAATGAGGAAACAAAGAAAGGAAGGAAAATTAAGGAAAGGAGGAAAAATGAAAGAAAAGAATAAAAAGGAGGGAGGAAAGGAAGGCAGTGAGAAAGGAAGGAAGGGAGGGAAGGAGGGAGGGAAGAACTTAGCTGTTTTGTGAGTTACACACCAACATCTTATGAGACCTCTCTCTTCTATCTTGGGACCTGTTGCTTTCATAGTTTTACTGTCATTTAATGTAGAGCTAGATCAGATAGATGCTGTCACATTTATCCTACATTTCAAATCAAAGTGGAATATACAGTCCCTACCTTCATGGAACTTTCACAGATGAAATCTTTGAAAGTTATTTTTGGGTGATGATTAGCTTTCAAAGCCTCAACTCTTATTTATTTTTATGTTTTGTAATCATTGGAGCAAGCTCTGATCCCACTTCACCCAGAGACCATGGTTTATACTATATGATATAGCCCTCTGGCATAGTTGACTAGACTTAGTGGATATTTAAAAGAGAATAAACACAAACTTGTGTTTTATATGTGGATAAAACCAAATCACATGTAACTGAACTCTGCTAGTTTCCTACCCTGTGGAATGGTGAACACAGAGAATAAAAGAAGGATGAATAAGACATGCAGAGAAAGCCAGAAGTGTACATCCTAAGGGCTCCTCATAAATGGGCGTGGACCCTTCTTGAGATTCTGTTGCATCCTTGCCCTTTGGTTTCATGGGGTACCTTACCCTACTTTTATTAGACTAGATTGAGTAGTGTCTTCTTTCTTTCATTTCTTGTTGTCTGCATCCCTTTTCTGAGAGAAGGCATGGTATACTGGTGATACAAGCAGCTGTTTCTTTATATTCTTTTTTTTATATTTTAAAGATTGGGGTACACATCAGGATTAGATACACAAGTGGTTTACGTGCAGGTGAACCTTAAGTGGTCTACATGCAGGTGAAACTTGGGCCTCCCACTGGTCTTCACTTTCCCTGGTTTAGCATAAGGTACCCTTAGTGACGCTATGTGCCCTCTCTTCCCCTGACAGTGTCCTGCTGCCACCAAGCCCTCTCTTGTAGTATTGTGATAAGTGTTCAGGACCTACTCTGAATAAGAACATGCGATATTCAGTTCTGAATCCCAGCTCCAGCACTTAGTAGCTGTGGTGGTTGAACTGTATACACCAAGTGTATCCAGATCCTAATCACAGGAACCTATGGATGTTTCTTTACATTCTCTTTTTTATTTTAAAGATTGGTGTACACATCAGGATTAGGTACACAAGCGGTCTATATGCAGGTGAAATTTGGACCTCCCACTGGTCCTCACTTTCCCTAGTTTAGCATCAGGTACCCTTAGTGATGTTATGTACCCTCTCCTCCCCCGACAGTGTCCTGCTACTGACAAGCCCTCTCTTGTAGTATTGTGATAAGTGTTCAGGACCCACTCTGAATAAGAACATGTGATATTCAGTTCTTTGTTTTTGTGAGAGATCACTGAGTATGATAGATTCCAAATTCATCCAACTTACATGACAAAAAAGATTTTACAGATGTGAGTAAATTAAGGGTCTTAAAATGAGGAGATTATTCTGAATTATCAGGATGGCCCTAAATGAAATAATTATAAGAAGGAAATAGGGAGATTTTACACAGAAGAGGAAGAAGGAGATAGGATGATAGAAACAGGAGGTTGGAATGATGCAAGGAAGAAACCATGAGCCCTAGCCATAGGCAGCTTCCAGAAGTCAGAAAAACCAAGGAAACTAAGAAATTATCTCACTGAGTATCCAGAAGGGGTCAGCTCTGCCAACATCTTGACTTAAGCCTTTGGAAATGGATTGCAGCCTTTTAGTCTCCAGAACTGTGAGATGATAAATTTTTGTTGTTTGAAGTCACCAACTTTGTGATAATTTGTTATAGCAGCAATAGGAAACTCATATATTAGTTTTGTGATTTGGGGCAAGTTTCTAATCATTATCTGCTTTCATTTCATCATCTATAATGTGGGGAAATGCATGCCTCATCATCTGGTTGTGAGGATCAACATGTTAATATGTTGTCTGCTATGTGGCAGGCACCAAATAAGCATTTGATAGATTAATGCTTGCATACAACACAGTTTTAGTCATACAGCTGGCTAGCAGTGGAGTCATGACTTCTACCCAAGTTTTTTCTGACTCCAAATCTACTACAAGCAAGCTGAAAAAAACCCCTAACAATTAATAGATCAAATATGATTTGAGTCAACATTTCTTGGACTTTCCTTTAAATGTGACCACCGAAAGAGAAAATGTTATATTCTGTTTATGTGAGCAAAAGTTCAACATTTTTTCTGCTGAAAGAGATGTAGGTATCCCAAAATTCTCTCAGTTCTGTTTTTCATGTTCAATGTGTACATTATTATTTTTAGCTTTCACATTTTACTTGTTAAAATAATCTAACGGGTAATCTTTCTAAAGACTTTTATTGTGCCCTATTTTACTTATTTTTATCTTGTATTTGGATATCCATTCAACTCACCAAACTTTTACTAAGTACCTACTATGTACTGGTAACTTCCCATATACTTACAAAAAGCGACCCACTTATTATGTGTCCATTCATCCACACACCTATCTACCCACCCAGTTATCAATTTAGCAGGCAAGTTTCTATGAACCACTAATATTTATATATGTGGTAGATCCCTGGTGCAGATAATGAGCTGTCTCTTCCTATGGAGGGCTTCCAGTTGACTTTTGAAGCTATGTGTATGGTCAGAACTTTCAAATAAATTTGACAAGGACAGTGATTGAGGTTTGCCCAGAGAGTGAAAGAAAGACGAGTCGAGAGGTGACTACGTCAGACAGAAAGCAGGGATTATAAGAAAGACTTCACAGAGGAAATGTGCGGCTGAGCTAGTGAGGTTGAGGGACGAGGAGATCAGGAAGAAAAAGAGCCTTAAATAAAAGCTTTAGAAGCATTAAAGGGAAAAAGATGATATAGATAGATTAAACATGGTATTTGAAAACACAGTCAAAGAAAATTTCTTTTCTTCTCTCAGACAAGAATGTAGATTGTCATTTGGTTGTCTGATGGAAATAATTTAGAAGAACATACTAGGATGCTATTTATCAGAGTGGACAGGTTTCTGAGATCTGATGTATGCATTCTGACTTTTTTTTTCTTTCTCTTTCTTTTCTCTGAAACATTACTGACAGTTACTGCTATAGTCCAGCACTCTCAAAATTGACATATGCTGAGTGACAGATCTAAGATAAGAATAAAATACATTTGAATGTGCCGATAAAGGAAAAAGGGAAAAGGGATGAAATTACAAAGATATAAGGCGTATTTTTAAAGCTCTTAGCAGGACAAATTGCTAATCAGGAATTGAACTATAGAGAGGCTTGATAAGTTCGAATGCAGAAACCCTTCTGGGATGAAAACTCTTTCTAGTGTATAGTGATTTCATAAGAAGTCAAATGAGATCCATTTGAAAGTGCTGATTCCATTTAGTATGAAGGAGAATTGTCAAGAGATTTTCAGATGTCTGAATGAGCAGTAATAAGCTCCACAAGGCCAAGGTGGGATGTCCAACTGGACAAATGACATAAAAGCTATCTTTGAAAACTCATCATCCACAATAGTGCTTTCTATTTCCATTAATTTCTGACAAATGGAAGTCATCTGCAAGGAAATAACACTGACACAGATCAACTCAATCATATCATGGATTTACTTATAACCTAAAATTCTAGTATAGTCACTTTATACTCATTTAGATACACTTGTAAACACATGTGAGCACACACACACATGTATACCCTCACACATGGGTATTTAGAAAGCATATGTAATTTCAGTTCCTATTCATTAATCAACTTCCAGATAGTATTTATTTCTTCTAATAAAATGGAATTTCTTCAATTATTTCGTAGAAGCTCTAGTAACTACTACATGTAGTATTTGTCTGGCTGAAATATTTCTCCTTGGTGCATAAGAATGGAAAATTGCTAAGAATTTGCTTCTGCATTCCTGGTAATAGCTGATTGATTTAGGGTGGTTGCCTGACTCAGTTGGGACAGCAAGAGGGTCTCTACTTGGAACTGGGAAAATCATAAGGAGAGACCCAGAGGAGAAGCTCATTTAAAGCATTGAAGTTGTTCAGAGTGTTTCCTCTTAGAATCCTGAAATCTCAGCACTCTGGTGACTCATTCTGCAGAACAGTTAGAAAACTGAAATTTGTTAAAAATGAAAACCCCAGTTGCCCTCACACTTCTAAAGGTAGTAACACAAATCCCTATTGATCATGTAGTCACCCAGACTACTCCATAAAGATAATTAAACAGAATAAAACTTTCAATAAAGTGCTAAGATCATTTTCCTTGCCTCATAACAGCCTTTTCACACTTTTTTTTTTTACCAGCTTTAGAATTTAACCTGCCAGGTACCCCATTCCTGAAAGACAACATTTGCTGGTATCAAAGTGACCAATATATGAGGGGGGATCCCCCCAAAACATAATTTATTTATGAAAATTATGTATTTGTTCCCACATGTTTAAGCTTCAGTCACCTTCTAAGTACTCTCCATTTGAAGCAATACACCTATTGAGACACTTTTTTCCACTGCTCAAAACAGTTTTGGAATTCATCAATTTGGATGCCTTTTAGTGCTTCTGCTCGTTTTTGTTTCACTTCTTTCACATTGGCAAAACATTTCCCTCTGGGAACTTTTTTCATCCAGATAAACAAAGAAACAACAACAACAAAAAAGTGGTTTGGGGCAAGATCCAGTGACCAGGAAGGTGAGGCACAAGGGGTCATGCCATTTTGGTCACACTGCTGAACACTCAAAATGGTATGGGCAGGTGAACTCATCAATCGCCCATCATGAAATGGGCAAACACGCTGAAAGAATCTCCAAAAAGATATTCACTGAAGTCAAATGCAGTCTCTCACTAAAACACTAACTGGTACATCTGATGCCAATGGGTTCCTAGAACACTTGTCTAGCAGCAGAAGCCTGTACTATAAGGGGCCTTCCCTCCAAAAAGGAGTTCCCACTTGTGTAATATAATAAACACTGTGTTATCATAAGAACTATATTTTGTCTTTGTCTTTGGTTCCTGGTACAGAGCTACTAAAACCCTTGGGAATTTTGGGAATGATAGGAGGGTATTTTGTTATTCTTTTTCTCTCTTTTAATTTTAAAGATGTGGGGTACAATTCAGGATTAGGTATACAAGTGGTCATTATACAGGTAAAGTTTGAGGCACCCTTTGGTTCCCACTTCTTCTGATTTGGGATCAGGTACCCTTATTGATGTTATCTGCCCCCCTCATTCCCTGGCAGTGTCCCGCTACTGCCAATCCCTTTCTTATAGTATTATGGTAAATGTTCAGGGTCCACTTATGAGTGAGAATATGTGATACTCATTTATTTGTATCTGTGATAGATCACTGAGTATTATAGACTCTAAATCCATCCAAGTTGTTGTGAAGTCCATATGTTTGTCCTTCCTTATGACTGCATAATACTCCATTGTGTATCTGTATCACATTTTTTTATCCAGTCCAGTTTTGATGGGCAGCACGGTTGGTTCCATATTTTTGCTATTGTGACCAGTGCTGCAATAAACATGCGTGGGCAGGTGTCTTTTGGTAGAATGATTTGGGTTACCCTGGGCATATTCCCAGTAGAGGGATTGCTGGGTCATATGGAAAAGGTCAATTTCTAGTTATTTTAGAAATTGCCACACTGTTTTCCATAGAGGTTGAACTAGCCTACATTCCCACCTACAGTGTAGAAGCATTCCCTTTTCTCCACATTCTTGCCAGCTTCTGTTGTTTTTTGTTTAAATGATGGCCATTCTTACTGGGGTTAGGTGATATCTCAATGTGGTTTTGAATTTGCATTTCTCTGATGATTAATGAGGCTGAGCACTTTTTCATGTGTTTGTTGGTTGCCCATATGTTTTCTTTTGAGTAGTGTCTATTTTATTATTCGTAAAGTATTATTAGCCTTTTCTTAGCATGCCTAAAATTATACTAATAAGGTGACGGGAAGGGCCCTTAGATGCCCTGAGGATGGAGGCTAGTCATTAAAAAAACTAGGCATATGATTAGAAGATGGGAACTCTGAGCCTCAACCCTTGTCTGGGAGTAGAATGGGGCTGAAGATTGAGTTACCAAGGCTCTTGAACAAGGATGTTTGGAGAGCTTCTGGGCTGGTGAACACATGGAGTTACTGAGAAGGCGGTGCACCCAGAGAGGTTATGAAAACTCACAGGCTTCCACCCCCATACCTAACCCTATGTATCTCATCTATTTGGCTATTCCTGAGTTGTATCTTTTATCATAAACCAGTAAATGTAAGTTAAGTGTTTTCATAAGTTATGTGAGCCCTTCTAGCAAATACTAGAACTGAGGAGGAGGTCATGGAAACTTCTGATTTATTACTGGCTGGTCAGAAGTATAGCCAGGGACTTGTAACTGGTATCTGAAGTTAGGACAATATCACAAGTTGTGGAATAGAGTTTTCTAACTTGTAGAATCTGCTACTTCAGATATACAGTTCTTGGAATTTAATGAAATTGTTGAACACCTAGTTAATGTTGGTGAATTGACTGGTGCCAATGAAAATATTCCAGAAACACTAATTACAGGCAAAGAGTTGATAGATTTAGATTCTGATTAAGTTAAAATTTATTCAGGTAATAAGGATTCTTGAAATTTTGCAAAACACGTGTTTTTGCTTTTATGTTTTTCATCTTCATAACCATCTATCTCTGAGGTATATTATCCTCATACTTTTGAGGATAATGAGCCTCAAAAAGTAAGAAGTATAGAAGGACAGTCTACCACCACCCCAGGAACTTTCTGACTACAACCCAGTTACTGGGGCAAATTACATATACAGGCACATCTCATTTTATTGTTCTTTACTTTATTACATTTCACAGATAATGTGTGTCATACAAATTGAAGGTTTAGTGAATATTTTAAACCCACTATTGAGATCTATTGCTCAGAAAATAATATTTCTTTCAAAATATTACCATTAATTGATAATACACCTGAGAGCTCTGATGAAGACATACAAAAAGATTAGTGTTGTTTTCATACCTACTAACATAACTAATCTTCAGCTTATAGATCAAGGAGTAATTTATACTTTAGAGTTTTATTACTTAAGAAATACATTTTGTAAGGCTATAGCTGCCACAGATAGTGATTCCTCTGATGGATCTGGATAAAGTCAATTCACCATACTACATGCCATTTAGAATATTTTTGACTCATGGGATGAGGTCAAAATATCAATATTTATAGAAGTTTGAAAGAAAATGATTTCAAGACTTTAGTGGAGGAAATAACTGAACATGAATCAGAAGTGAAGTCTGAAGATGTGACTAAATTGCTACAACTTAATGATAAAACTTGAGTGAATGAGTTGCTTCTCATGGGTTAGCAAAGAAATTGGTTTCTTGAGATGGAATTTACTCCTGGTAAGAAAGCTGTGAGCATTGCTGAAATGACAACAAAGATTTTAGAATATTGCATACACTTAGTTGATAAAACAATGGCAGGGTTTGAGAGGATTGACCTCAGTTTTAAAAGAAGTTCTACTGTGGATAAAATGCTAACAAACAGCATTGCACGCTACAGAGAAACTTTTCATAAAATAGTAAATTGATGTAGCAAACTTCATTATTGTTGTATTTTAAGAAAATGCCACAACCACTTTAACCTTTAGCAACCACCACCCTGATTAGTCAGAAGCCATCAACATTGAAGCAAGATCCTCAACCAGTAAAACAATGACTCATCGAAGGCTCAGAAGATCATTAGAATTTTTAGCAATATATTTAAATTAAGGTATGTATATATGTTTGGACATAATGCTATTGCACACTTAATAGACTACAATACAATGTAAAAATAATTTTTAAATTCACTGGTTAACCAAAAACTTTGTGTGACTCTCATTATTGTAATATTTGCTTTATTGCAGTGGTCTAGAACGCTCACTGCAGTATCACCAAAGTATGACTATATATAGTATATATGTATTTTTGTGCATATATCTACGTATACCGTATGTATATAACATACATTTTAATCATAAATATAGCACATGATGATATGCTTTCTCTGTTTTCATGGATTTTTCAATCTTTGATAAATATTATTGTATATTATAATTTTTATAGTTTATCAAGGTTGTTCCTTGATAATATTTGGCATGATTTTCCCCATACACTCTTTCACCCTCACAAATATACATTAGGCAGTAATTAAGATTGTTCTTCTTAATAGATAAAAAGTAGAACTCAGAAAATGCAATTGATGTGGTCAAAGTTATATCATCAAAAGGACTGGAATTCAAATTGACAGTTGGAACTTTTTTTTTCCACTATGACTCTTCTTCTTAAACTGTATATTTTCTCCTAAATTATCTGTTGTCTATATTCACAATATATTACAAGAATATGACTAAAGTCAAGTTGCTAGTATTGACATAATAAATATGTCCATTAAGGGAAGTTCAGAACAGAATCTTACCTTATTAGAAAGAGTAAAGATACCGAGTCAGTATGCTGTACTGGTTAAGGTCCTTTGGTGTGGAATCAGGTGGACTGGGATTAAATCTTGATTCTTCCATCAACTAGCTACTTAAACAAGTTTCTTAAGTTCTCTAACTCTTAGTTTCCTCATCAATAAAATTGCAATAATAGATATAACTTGCAGGGTTTTTGCAAGAAATAAATCATATTATGTGTGTGAAACATTTATGGCATTGTTGGTCACAAGAAATTTTCTACTATTTTTTAGCCATAATCGTTATATTATGATCATGCTGGGAAGTAATGTAAAAAATATGACCCGGTAACAGGTCATATTTGAATGGATCTTGATGGAAAATAGACATTTTACATGTATAATAATAATAATATCTAATGTTTACCAAGTGCTAATTAACTGTGAGGCATGTTAATACACTATCATGTTTTTTGTTCTTTTTGTATTTCAATAGCTTTGAAGGATACAAATAGATTTTTTTGTCTGGGCTTTAAGAGTACGCACCATTTCCACCTGTGTACATTGCACCAAATAGGTGATATACCCTGTCATATTTAATCCTCAATACAATCATTTATTTATTCACAACAATAAGTTATTTTTCCATTTTGCAAGTTAAAAAATTGAAGGGTAAAGGGATTAACTAATTTTTCTGAGAACTGTAGCAGGAAAAGAAAATTGTTCAGTTCAACCAAAGGGTGAATATATGTTGTTGATTATTCCAATAATATATTAATCTTAACTAGGGATTTCAGAAAGGATACTGTCTTAATACAAATAAATACATATTTAATGATGAAATTTAAGATGCCTAAAGGATTGTAAGGATGAAAAATTGAGGTCGGTATGAAGAATATGGATTAAATGTTAATTAATTAATTAATTAATTAATTCAACATAGTATTTAACTTTCTATTATGTGTCAAATTCCATAGATTTTTATTCTGGCTTATAATATTAAAACTTATTCACTTTTTTCCCTAAACTACTTATTTTAAATAATTTCAAATGCAGGGAATTGTTATAAAAATAGTACAATAAACAGCAACATTCTTTTTATCTAAATTAATCTATTATTAATATTTTGCCATTTTGTATGTTTGTCCTTTCTATATATATATTTATGTGTGCATGTATACATGCATACATATATAGGGATATGTTTACGTACATTTTTTTTTGACTGAACCACTTAGAGTTAGTTACAGATAATGACATTCTACCTTTAAATACTTCAGCATATGTTTCCTTAGAACAAGAAGGCTTTACACAACCACAATACAATGATCACATTTAGGAAATTAGACAATGAAATTTCATTAGCTAATGTAGCCTCAATGTTCAAATTATTTTCAAATTTTTCCAATTGTCTCAATAATGTTACATATGTCTATTTCTAATCTTAGATTTAACAAAAAAGCACATTACATTTAGTCATCATGTCTTTTTAATTACTTTTAATTTAGAAAAGTTGACCAAGGTTTCTTAAAAAATTATTGACATTGATGTTTTTGAAGAGTCTAGTTTATTTGTTTTGCAAAATATCCCTCAATTTGATTTGTTTAAATGTTCACTCATGATAGTCTTAGGTTAATTTTTTCCTTAACATTATATAGGTGATATTGTGTCCTCAGTGCATACATCAAGAACCTCATGACATCAACTTGTTTAATGTCTTTATGTATAAAGGAAAAATTGGAACTCTGAAAAGACAAATTTACCCCAATTCCTTGTGTTGCCTATGTTTGGAACACATATTTTGTAGTCCTACAGTAAAATCAGAGGGTAGCAATGATGATGATTTCACTCTGCATTCATGCAAATGAAATTATGTTCATCTAATCATTCATTCATGAATGGACGGCCCTTCTATAAAATGGTTTCTGCTCATGATGGTGAAAAATTATATTTCATAAATTAAGAATTTTTACATGCAAGACTGGAGTTTATACCCACATGGGAGTTTTGATTTATTACTCAATTATAGTATTCCCAAAGTAGGGAGGGGGGCATCTTTGAAAATTACAAATAATAAGTTTAGGATGAAGAAGAGAAAATCTCACTTTCTGTAGCAGTTACAATCTGTAAAGTACATTACTTTAATTGGGTGACTGTAAGTTTAGTGACTTGAATTTTCCAGTCTAAGTTGACTTATTTTAAAATTAGAGGGATAAGCAGACGATTTCTAAGGTCTCTTCACTTTTGACGTTTAATTTCTGTCTACATTTGTTAACATATAAAAATATAATTTAAATGAATTCATTGAAGACACATATATAGGAGGTTATTAAGGATAACTTTAATAATATGTAACTTTCCTAATATCTTAAGCAGACATCACAGGAAAATCACCAGCGTAGGCTCAATGGTACCACTTACCCTGACTTACTTCTCTTTACTACACAATGTGTTGTGAAATTTTTTGACTGACAAACACCTGACTCATTTTTAAAAATATAATCAAACTTATTTATTTATTGTAGAGTGATGAGGTACAAGTGAGAATGTACTACATTCTGCATGTGGGTTAAGTTTGGGCTTCTAGGAGGCCCTCACCTTCCCTGGCAGTAGACCAGGCATCCTTTGTGTTTTCACATGCCCCTACCTTTCTCCATCCTCCCTCCCATAGCAAGGTCTAGTGACTGCCAATCCCATTCTTGTGATAATGTGACTAGTGTTCAGGTACTTATAAGTGAGAACATGCAATATTCAGTTGTTTCTGACAGTTCACTTAGTATCATGGCCTTCAACTCCATCCAGTTTGCTGAAAACTCCATAATTCTGTGCTTCTTTATGGCTGCATATTATTTCATCATGTAGACGTAGCACATTTTCTTTATCCAGTCCATTTCTGTTGGGCAATAGGGATGGTTCCATGTTTTTGATGTTGTGAATAGTGCAGCAATAAATATGTCTACGCAGGTGTCTTTTTGGTGCAGCAATTTATGTTGTTCCAGGTATATTCCCAGGAGAGGGATTGATGGGTTGTATAGAAGATCAATTTTTAGTTATTTTAGAAATTGCCACACTGCTTTCCATAAAGGTTGAACTAACAGCTTACATTCCCACAAACAGTGCAGAAGTATTCCCCTTTCTCTGCAGCTGTAGTGCTAGATCCTGTTGTTTTTTTAACTTATTAACGACTGCCATGCTTATAGGAGTTAGACAGTATCTCATAGTGGTTTTGATTTGCATTTCTCTGATGATTAGTGAGGCTGAGCATTTTTCATGTATTTGTTGACTGCTTGTATGTCATCTTTTGAGAAGTGTCTATTTATGTCCTTTGCCCACTTTGTTTTTTTTTTGAGTTGGAGTCTCACTCTGTCGCCCAGACTGGAGTTCAGTGGCTGCTCCTAGCCACCGCAGCCTCGACCTGCTGGGCTCCGGCGATCCTTCCGCCTCAGCCTTCCAAGTAACTGGAACTACAGGCGTGCGCTACCACGCCGGCTAATTTTTGATTTATTGTAGAGATGAGGTCTCGCCCAGTTGCCCAGGCGGGTCTCGAACCTGCGGCTTCAGGCAATCCACTCACCTCAGCTGCCCAAAGGTGCGAGATTACAGGCTGAGCCACCGAGCCCAGCTTGTTTTTTTTTTTTTTTTCCTTTCACTTCGTTTGAGTTCCTTGTAGATCTTGGATGTTAGGTCTTTGCCAGAGGCATAATTTGCAAATGTTTTTTCCCATGTGGGTTGTCTCTTTACTTCTCAATGGTTACTTTTTCTGTGCAAAAAATTTTCAGTTTGATAAGGCCCCACCTGTCTATCTTAGCTTCTATAGCATTCACTTCTAGGGACTTGGTCATGAATTCATTGAATACTCTGATATCCAGAAGGGTGCTTCCTACATTTTCTTGTATGATTCTTATAGTTTGAGGTTTTACATTTAGTTATTTGATCCATCTTGAGTTGATTTTAGTATATAGTGATAGATAGGGATTCAGTTTTATTCTTTCACATGTGGTTAAGCCAGTTTTCCCCGCACATTTGCTAAATATGGCCTCCTTTCCCCAGTGATTGTTATTGGGAGCTTTGTCGAAGATGAATTAGTTGAGAGACCATATTTTTACTTTTGGAATCTCTGTGTTGTTACATTGGTCTATGCTGATCCTTGTGCCAATAACTTGCCATCTTGGTTACTGTAGCCTTGTAATAAAGTTTAATATCTTGAAGTGTATTACTCCTGCTTTATTTATTCAGTTATTTGCTGAGAATTGTTTTGGCTATTTGTGCTTTGCTTGTTTGTTTCCATATGAATTTCTGCATTGTCATTTCTGGATCTATGAAAAATAATGGTAATTTGATGGGTATTGCATTGAATTTGTAGATTGCCTTGAGTAGAATGGACATCTTGACAATAACAATTCTTCCAATGCATGAGCATGAGATGTTTTCTCATTTGTTTGTGTCATCCTTGATTACTTTGAGCAGTTATTTGATCCATCTTGAGTTGATTTTAGTATATAGTGATAGAGATTCAGTTTTATTCTTCCACATGTGGTTGGCCAGTTTTCATTGGTTTTGTAGTTCTTATTCTCATTGTAAAAATCTTTCACTTTGGTTGGGTAGGTGAATGCCAACATGTTTCATTTTTTTGTGTGGCTATTGTGAATAGAATTGTGTTTTTTATTTGGTTCTCTGCCTGCTTGTTGTTGTTGGGTAGAAATGCAACTGTCTTTTGCAAATTGATTTTGTAACCCAAGACTTGATATTTAACAGTGTAAGTAGGCTTTTGACAGATTACCTTGCGTTTTCAAGATATAGAATCATGTCCACAAAGAAGGATAACTTAACTTCCTCTTTTCCTAGTTGGATACTGCTGATTTCCTTCTCTTGCCTGATTGCTCTGGCTAGGATTTTCTGCACTATGCTGAACAGGAAGGGTAAGAGTGGACATCCTTGTCTTGTTCAAGTTTTTTGGGGAAAGCTTTCAGCTTCTGCCCATTGAGCAAAATGTTGGCTGTGGGTTTATTATAGATGGCTCTAATTGTTTTGAGAAATGTTTCTTTTATGTTCAAGTGTTTTTATCAAGAAGGGATGCTAGGCTTAGTCAAATGCTTTTTCTGTGTCTAATGACATAATCATGTGGTTCTTGGTTTTACTTCTGTTGATATGCTGAATTACGTTTATGGTCTTCAGAATGTTGAACCATCACTGCATCCCAGGAATGAAATACATTTGGTGATGGTGGATGATCCTTCAGATGGGTTGTTGGATCCGATTTGCTAGAGAGTTATTGAAAATTTTTGAGTCTGTTTTGTCAAGGAGATTGGCCTATAATTTTTTTTTCCTAGTTGGGTCTTTGGCAGGTTTGGGTATCAGTATGATGTTAGCTTCATAAAATGAATTCAGGAGAATTCCTTCATTCTTGATTGCCTGGAGTCCTTTCGGTATGATTAGACAGCTCCTCCTTGTATGTCTTGTAGAATTCTACTGGGACGTCATCTGGTCCATGGCTTTTTTGGCAGGGGGGTTTTTATGACTGAGTCAATTTCCTGGATTGTTATTGGTCTGTTTAGAGTTTCACTTTCTTATTGTTTCAACCTTGAGAGATTATGTGAAGCCAGAAAAATCTTCAATTTTCTTTAGATTTTCTGGTTTATTTGCATATAGGTAACCATGGTAATCTCTGATAAACTTTTGAATTTCTTCAGAGTCAGTTCTGACATCAACTTTCTTGTTTCTAATTGTCTTTATCAGTACTTTCTCTTTCTTTTTTCTAGTCAGTCTGGTCAGAGGTCTGTCAATCTTATTTATCCTTTCAGAGAACCATCTTTGTGCCTTGTTGATCCTTTTAATGATATCTTTCTCTTCTATATCCTGTAATTGTGACCTTATCTTAGTGATCTGAAATTTTTTTACTGAAATTAGGATTTTGAAGATCTTGCCTTTCCAGCTTCACTAGGTATGACATTAGGATTTTTACGTGTGATCTTTCTATTTTTTTGATGTGTGTGTGTACATTGCTATGAATTTTCTTCTTAACACTGTTTTCATAGCATTCCAGAAGGTCTGATAAAATGTGTTTTTGTTTTTATTTGGTTCCAGGAATCTTTTTATTTCTATCTTGATTTCTGTGTTGACCTAAAAGTTATTTAGCAGCATGTTGCTTAGTGTCCATGTCTTTGTGTATTTTGGTGAGATCTTATTGGTAGTGATATTTATTTTTATCCTACTGTGATATGCCAATCCCACCCCCCTCCCCTGACAGCTTCCCATTACTGCCAATCCCCTTCCTACAGTATTATAATAATTATTCAAGGTCCACCTATGAGCGAAAACATAAGGCACTCTGTTGTTTGTTTCTGTGACAGATCACTGAGTATAACTGACTCTAAATCCATCCAAGTTGCTGGGAAGTCCATATGTTTGTTCTTCCTTATGACTGCATAATATTCCATTGTGTATATGTTCCATTTTTTTTATCCAGTCCAGCTTCGATGGGCAGCGTGGTTGGTTCTATGTTTTGCTATTGTGAATAGAACAGCAACAAACATGTGTTTGCAGGTATATTTTTTGTAGAATGATTTGAGTCCCTCCAGGTAAGTTTCCAATAGGGGAATTACTGGGTCATATGGAAGGTCAATTTCTAGTCCTTTCAGAAATCACCATACTGTCTTTCAAAAAGGCTGCACTAGTTTGCATTCCCACCAGCAGCATAGAAGGATTCCTTTTTTTCCTGCATCCTCACCAGCATCTGTTGTTTGTTTTATTAATGATGGCCATTCTTACTGGGGTTAGGTGGTATCTCAATTTGGTTTTCATTTGCATTTCTCTGATTATTAGTGAAGCTGAGCACTTTTTCATGAGTCTGTTGGCTGCCTATGTATCTTCTTTTGAAAAGTGTCTATTCATGTGTTTTGCCCACTTTTTAATGGGGCTCTTTGTTTTTTTCCTTTTGGCGTGTTTGAGTTCCTTGTAGATCTTAGATGTTAGGCCTTTGTCAGATATACAGTTGGCAAATATTTTTCTCATTCTATGAGCTGTCTCCCAAGCAGGAAATTCTTGGCCTGCTGAATTTGCTTATCTTTGAGAACATTTAAAATGGAACTCCAGTACATTCTAGTTTGTAGTGTTTCTGCAGATAAGTGTGGAGCAATTCTGATGGGTCTTTTCCAGTAGGTTGTCTGACCTTTCTTTCTTGCTGCTTTTATGATTGTTTCTTTCATGCTTAATTTGTAGGGGCAGATTAATATGTCTTGGGGACAGTGATAAATTCCAGGGGTTTTCTGAATCTCTTGTGTTTGAGTGGTCGCCTCTGTTGCAAGATGAGGGATATTTTCTTGGATGACCTCATGTAATGCTTGTTCCATGGTGTCCTCAGTTTCCCCATCTGCTTCAGGAATACTAATCAGGTGTAGATCTGGCTTCTTGTCATAGTCTCACATCTCTCAGAGATGTTGCTTCTTTGCTTTTTAGCCTTTTTCTGGCTAAACTAAGTTAGTTCCATATTTTGATCTTCAAGCTCTTAGATTTTTTTCCTCTGCCTGATTGATCCTGCTCCCTAATTTTGTTGTTGCATTTTTAAACCTTAGGTTGAAGTTCTTCATTTCTAGTATTTCAGAATATACCTTTCTGAAATTGGCCAACTCCACTTTTACTTCCTGTATGACTTCAGTGAATTTTACTTCTAGGTTCTCGTCATTCTCTTTATTCATTTTAGCCATCTAGTCTTTGAGTTCTGTGATTGTCATCTGAGGTAAGTCATTCTGGGAGATTTTCATTGTTTGTGTACTTTTCGGGTGCTATGTCTTTAAGATTCTTGGGATTCCCTATGTTTCTTCGTTGATTCTTCCTCATTTGTGAAAAGCAACTCTTCTCTATCTTTCCTTTTTGATTTTGCTATTATGAAGCTAGTCACTGATCCTCTGTTTTCAGGTCCTTTCTGTCAATCAATATAGATCACTCAGTGAGAAAGAGAGAGGAGTCTGCACTTCTCCATACTCCCCCCTTGAAAATGTTCCTCTTCTGCAGAGCTTTTCTTGTGGTTTGTCAGGTCTGGATAGTTTTCAGACCCCATTGCAAGTACTTGCAGGGAATGGATGGGTGGATGGGCCCCTTGTCTTTTGTTTTTGGTTTGCAGTCCAGAAACCTTCCCACCAGGAATGACTTCAAGTGTCTTTCATGTTGCTCCCTCCCTTTTCAAGTCCATACTTAACACTTGAAAGAGAGCAAATTCCCTGTCACAGGAAGATACACCCTGAGGGTGCACAGGGTTGGCAGGTGAACCTTCCTGACCTGGGTTGGGGGGCTGTGGTGGCCACCAGATATTGGTGGTGGACACCAATTGATTATAATCTTCAGGTAAGCTTTCACAGCCTGGAAGTCAATTGCTGGGCTCTGCTGGCAGAAGGAACATGCTCAGAGGCCGTCCAAGCATGGGTTTATTCCCCAATCTGTTTAAGCTGTCACCTGCCACTGTGCCTAGGGTGCTAGGACACCTCTTTTGTGAGACCAATGACTCCCAAAAGGCTGGGAGGGGGGAAATCAACCCAGAGTGTGTCAGGATCACTCTCCCCTTCTCGTACCCAGGACAGGGCTTCAGTTCCTATGCAAGCTGGGCACACAGTAGGCGATGGGGCACCCAGGTATCATCATTTGCCATCACAGCACTCCGTTTTGTGGTCCTTATGTGTTTAAAGAGACCTCTGCTGGGTGCAGGGTGGTTCCCCCATCCAAAACTGTTCAGGGTGTCTGTGTCTATCAGTGGCTGTATCCCTACTCTCTGCTTCATTTGACAAGAGAGGCACAGGTCTGCTGCTCTATGGTGGCCATCTTGCATTCCCCCTCATTTTTTCAAATATTGTTACACTTTGTTCTTCTTTTTGTTACTTTATGAACTTATTCTTTGGCTTTTAATTCCTACCATGTTTCAAATCTTCGCTTGGATTTTGCTGTTGTTGACTGATGTAGTTAAATCTTTCAGCAGGTCATCCTGACTCAGAGTCATACAGAACCTTAGAAAGTGATAGCTAGCTTTGCTCGCACTCTTACTCTTTATTGCTCTTCTGCCTTCCACCATGGGATGACTTAGCATGAAGGTCCTTACCAGGTGTGGGCCCTTTGATTTTAGACTTTCCAGCCTCCAGAACTATAAAAAATAAATCTCTGTTCTTTATAAATTAAAAAAAAACCCCAGAAGTAATAGCTTTGCTTGCCCATAAAGTGGACCCAGTCCAAAAGAGAAGTCTGATCAAATATGCCAATCTATATATTCTTTTTTTTTTTGAGTTGGAGTCTCACTCTGTCACCCAGACTGGAGTGCAGTGGCCGCTCCCAGCCACCGCAGCCTCGACCTGCTGGGCTCCAGTGATCCTTCCGCCTCAGCCTTCCAAGTAGCTGGAATTACAGGCATGCACTACCACGCCCGGCTGATTTTTTGATTTATTGTAGAGATGAGGTCTCGCTGCCCAGGCAGGTCTCGAACCCGCAGGCTCAGGCAATCCACTCACCTCAGCCTCCCAAAGGCGCGCGATTACAAGCTGAGCCACCGAGCCCGGCATATATTCTTGACATATAAAAGACACATTGACTTTTTCAATTCTAACATTACATTCCATATGACTCATTTCTACATCATGGTGTATTTATGTAAAAATTGAAAGTAGAAAAATTCAAATTGTTCCAATATTGTTTAAAATGAGTGGGGTGAAAGAGATAGAGACAGATAGAAATAGAGATAGAGGTTGAGAGAGACTGACTGGAGAATTTTAAATAACAGGGATTTGCGAACAGGATTTAGATTCATTTTCTGAAAATGTTTAACTGATGAGGTTTATTAATTTACTTAGCCATTTATGGTACTGCAATACTATAAGTATAATGGTAAAGAAAACAGATATTTTTAGCTTGACTGCTTAGGTTTGAACTCCAGGTCTGCCATCTACTAGCAGGGTAAGTCATTTAAGCTTTATGTACTTCAGTATTTTTTTAATCTACATTAGAATAATAATGGTAGCTATCTCAAAAAATTGATGAGGATTAATCAGTTAATACTATTTAGAACATTGCTTAGCAAATACTACATATACATTAGCTATTGTTATTGTTGTTGTTATTATTATTATTATTTTGAGTCAGCGTCTCATTCTGTCACCCAGACTGGAATGCAGTGGCATGACCATTACAATTATGGCTCATGGCAGCCTCCAACTCCTGGGTTCAGGCAATGTTTCCACCTCAGTATCCTGAGTAGCTGGGACTATAGGTGCATGCCACCATACCTGGCTAATTTTTTGATTTTTTTTTTTTTTTTTTTTTTTAGAGAGATGAGTTTTCACTCTGTTTCCCAAACTGATCTCAAACTCCTCGGCTCAAGTAAACCATCTGCCTCATGTCTCAAAGTGCTGGGGTTACAGGTGTGAACCACCAGACCTTGACAGCTTTTATTATTGATCAGTACTTATTGATCTCCGATTACATGTATAACAAATAATTCTGTATACATTCTTGAAGTCAAAGAATAATTTAAAGTGATATTTAACATCCAATAGTTAGCAGAGGATATTATTTTCCATTGACTTTCTTCCTCAAATAATAATAATAATTTATTGTATATTATTAAGCACTATATAATACATATTAATAAACACTAAATTTATTGAGTGTTTGCTCTGGGCCTGGAACACTTTGGGGTATTTTTCATGATTTTCCTTATTTAGTTTTTATTTCATTTACATTATACATAAAGGTTAACTACCTGCTAACTTGAAAATGATAAAGTCAGGCTCAACCTCTGACAGTCTGATGCCATTATTTTTATTCTTAATAACATTGCATGTCTACTGAGGTGTGACATGCAGTCTCTTCATTCAATTTACACACTTTTATTAAGAACATGGCATATGCTCATAGTGGCAGAGAGGAATCAGTCATAGCTCCTGCCATCAAGGAGATCAGAGTTTTATGATTTAGATACAAAATGAAAATGACAAAGTGTGGAGTTTGCTATTATAGTGTTATTTACAGGGCAAGCTCAAGAAACAAGGGAGGGTCCAGTGAGGCTTGTGAACGGAAGACACTCTTCTTCAGTATTAAGATAAGTAGATGTGGAACAGGAATTTGAGGTAGAACAACATGTGAGAAAAATATGATGCATTTGAAGAGTTATAGAAATTTGTGACTGAAGAAGTTTTCATAGGAATATGTAGGAGACATGAACAGAGAGTCAAATGGAGGGCATAACTTTACACTATCTGCTAAAGTAAGTAGTTTGACATTTATCAAGAAGACTTGGGCATTCTTTGAAATTATTTAACCTGGAAACAAACTAGAGCAAATTTTCTTGGTAAAGATTACTATGCAATATGTATATAGGATTATTTTTGCTATGACTTTAAATTAATGATATATTTTATTGGACTCTATCTGTATTAAACTCCTCTTGTTTTTCGGATTTGTACTCATACATTTCAGTAGGTAGTATTATTAACACTACTTATTAATATTAACATCTACTGTTTTCTAGTTTGTTTTTAAGTTTACAGCATACTTTCAACCCTACTATCTACCATATCCTCTTACTGCCTTATTTTTATTTTAAATTTTCAGATAAAGAAAGTGATGCTTAAGAATGTTAGCCTTTACAAACTTGCCTCAGAATTCCAACCCTGGGAAGAAACCTGAACCCAGAACTCTTAAATGGATATCATATGAACATCCTTCTCTGCCCTTTGTACTGAATTGAACCCTTTCTTTACTCCCCAGTGGATGCTGGTCATCGTGCCAGGGTCAGTTCTGATCCAGCCTACCCAATGGTCATCTTTCTTTTTCCATCATTGCAAACTTTGATGTGTTCTGGCAGTAGTTCTGGGCAAGATTACATAGGGAGAAGCATTCTGGTGATCCTTTGGAAGAGATTGTTCTACAAGAAAATAACGTGAGATGATATTCCCTTTCAGTCTTCTTCACTTGCTCCTGTTTTGTATACTCAATTGAAAAATGTAATACTTGGAACTGGTAGATCCTGTGTTCTCTTAATAGAGATCTTTTGAGGATAAATGCCAACATGCAAGAGATAGTGGGAGAAATGAATGCAAAGATTTCAGATGTTTATGCCAGATCCTGTGATATGCTGCTCAGATTTCATTACAGGAACGAAAGATAGTTATCCCCATTGCTGGGATTGCCTTAACACATAGTCTTCAACTGTAAGTCCCTTCAGGGGTTGACTCAGCAGCACAGTTTCCCTATCAATGACATGTCTTTTTGCTAGGGTGGCTAATATCTCATGACTGATAAGACTCAGGATCTCTAAAATCCCAGACTTTTTACCCCAATGGAAGACGGATCTGAAAGATCATTCAATCTTCAGACTGACTCATTGGGAGTCAGATGAAATTCTCATTGGGCCTTCATAACAACTTGACTTCTCCCTCGGTCCAATGTTGCCTCTTTCCTTTCCCTTCCATTGTGTTGATACCCAAAGCACTGGGCAGTATACCTTTCGCAGGTTTCAATCTTAGAATCTGTTTATCAGGGAACCTAAGCAGCGACAATCCCTGATGGCTGTTTTGGGCTGCTGAATTTACTATGAATTACCTATATCTAGATATTTTGCTAAGCTACCAAAAGCATATCTTGTTTTAAAAATTAGTTACCATGGATCACAATATTTTACATACTGTTTATTTATCCTTCTTTTTGACCAGACTGTGAAGGTTTCAAAAGTGTTCACCATGCTTTACTTATCACTGTGTTGCCTTCCAGGTTTATAGCAGTGAATTAAATCGAATGAATGTGTGTTAAATGAATGAATATAACCTATACTTATTTCAATGACTGATACTCATGGCCATGTTATAGTACACCGAACAATTTCTACAGACCTAAGCTTTGTACATTATGAATTTTCTAAATCATGTGTTTTAGGAAAAGTGCTAAGCAAACTGAAAAGGATCACATACCATATCTAATTTTTTCAAAAAGTAGGATTAGTTCCCAACTGAAAGTCAACACTTAGATCCTTATAAGGAATTCTACTGTTATAACATGATATATTTCAAAACATTGGGCCCCAATGAAAGGTACATCTACACTGAGCTCCATTCTCTAGAACCTAGTTCCCTGAGAACAAAGTTGATGAATTTGTTCTTCTGTATGCAGCCACAGAGGTAAAACAAAATAAAACACTCACAAAAAATAAAATAAAATAAAATATGATATGATTGTGTACCTTGAAAACCCAAGAGAATCTGTCAAAAACCTCCTTACATTGATAAAGACCTTTGGCAAAGTCCCAGCATACAAAATAAATGTACAAAAGACAATCATATTTCTCTACACCAATAATAAACAAACAGAAAACCAAATAAAAAACACAATTCCATTCAC
>NW_007067711.1:481527-563350 GCF_000164805.1 Carlito syrichta | reverse complement strand
CAAACGTCCAAGAATAGCCAGAACAATCCTCAGCAAAAAAAACAAAGCAGGTGGTATCACATTACCAGACTTCAAACTTTACTATAAAGCTACAAAACGGCTTGGTATTGGTATAGGAACAGGCATATAGATCAATGGAATAGAATTGAGATTCCAGAAGCATAACCTCAATTTCTCAACCAACTCTTCTTCGACAAGGCCTAAACCACCTACCACTGAGGAGAGGAGAACCTATTCAGTAAATGGTGCTGGGAAAACTGGCTGACCACATGCAGAAGATTGAAACAGGACCCCTAACTATCCCCATGCACAAAGGTTAACTCCAAATGGATCAGAGACCTAAATGTAAAACCTCAAACCATAAGAACCTTAGAAAATGAAGGAAATACCCTCATGGAAATCGGAACTGGCATGCAATTCCTGAACAAAACCCAAAACCCACAGGTCATAAGAGAGAAGATAGACAAGTGGGACCTTATTAAACTGACAAGCTTCTGCAAGGCCAAAGAAACCATCAAGAGAGCAGGGAGACAGCCTACAGACTGGGAAAAAGTATTTGCCAACACCAGGTCTGACAAAGGTTTAACATCCTGGATCTACAAGGAACTAAAACATACTGAAAAGAAAAAAACAAACAACCCCATTATAAGATGGGCAAAAGAATAAAACAAACAACCCCATTATAAAATGGGCAAAAGATATGAACAGACACTTCACAAAAGAAGACATCCGAGCAGCCAACAGACACATGAAGAAATGTTCAACCTCACTAATCAAATCAAATCAAAACCACACTGAGATGCAAATCAAAACCACACTGAGATACCACCTAACTCCAGTCAGAATGGCAATTATCAATAACTCAAAAAATAACAGTTGCTGGAGAGGGTGTGGTGAAAGGGAACACTTCTACACTGTTGGTGGGAGTGTAAACTAGTGCAACCTCTGTGGAAAGCAGTGTGGCGATTCCTAAAAGCTCTAAATATCAACCTCCCATATGACCCCACAATCCCCCTACTGGGAATATACCCTGAAGAACTCAAATCACTCTATAAAAAAGACAATTGCACACGTATGTTTATCGCCGCATTGTTCACAATAGCAACAACCTGGAAACAACCATGCTGCCCATCAAAAGAGGACTGGATTTTAAAAATGTGGTACATATACATGATAGAATACTATGCAACCATAAAAAAGAATAAAATCATGAATTTTGCAGCAACCTGGATGGGACTAGAGTCTATAATACTGAGTGACCTCTCACAGAAACAAAGATCCAAGTATCACATGTTCTCACTCATATAATGGACCTTGAACATCCAATGTAATACTATAAGAAAATGATTGACAGTACTGGGAAACTATGGGGGGGGGAGGGAGATGGGATTAACAGTAGCAAATATCTGTCTGGGGATGGGGAAACACCTTTTATCAACAGAGTGCCTGAATGAAATGTAATTGTATACCTAACCCTTAACTGTACTCCACAAAACCATAATAAAAAAATTGATTATGAAAAAAATAAAACTAAATAAAATAAAATAAAATAAACAAAAAGCCCTAGGTCCAAATGCCACTTCTGCTCCTTTCTAGAGTATAATCTTGGGCATAGTGCTTAAATTTTTGAGACTCGGTTCTTTTATCCATAAAATGGACAAAATTGAGTGTCCTAAGAATGCTTCTTAGTTTCTTATAAAGCTATGATTCCGGCATTTATTTCTAAGTTTTTGTGTGCTCTCTTTCTGATTAAGAATTCACCTGCTGTATTTGTTCTACAATATTTTAGCAAGGAGTTATTTTTTTCTCTCTTTATTATTGCATTCTCCTGTTAGCTCATAAAACTATTTGTTTTGCCCACCTAGAAACTAAAGGCTAGGTTTAACATTTTGTTCTTCTTGTTAGAATATTTTCCTTCTTCTAGATATTCTCTTACATTTCTTCCATACTAGCTGTACTCTATAACTATGTTTTACTGGGAAAAAAAAAACAAAACAACCTCTTCTAGGAGGTAGGTAGAAATGTACACTTGTATGTAAAATTTAATGTAGGCAATGCTAGCAATAGCTCTTCCATTTATTAATTATTTTCTATAAGCAAGGTGTTTTAGATACTTCCAAATTGTTAATCTTCAAAGGAACTGACAAGGTAAGGAATTCTGTTCATTTTACAGATGGAGGAAGTTAGGCTTGGAATAATTAAATAACATGCCCAAGACTACTCAGTTAAGTGAGTGTTATAGCCAGGATTCAAAGTCACACCTCCATGAATCCTAATTGCATTGTTTCCTATACACTTTTTAATTTTCCTATACACTACAGAGCAAGCAGACAGGCAGACAGTGGTTTCTGAAGTTTCTGAAGACAAAGATAACTGTTTGCAATTCCTTGCCAAAAGGTAAACTAGAGATAACTATCTTTATAAGAATCAGGGCTTGCATGAAGCATAATTAACTCAGTGTTACATTTTAGAAATTTTTTAACATAAACTTAATAGAAGGAGGATATTTACTTTACTTCCACTTTTTAAAAAAAGGAATTATTCATTTTGGTAACCTTCTTAAAAAATAATTAGTATATAAACATTACTTGATCATTTAAGCTTCAAAAAAAACTGGAGATAACAAGATATTTAAAATTTTGCCTTGTTTTATTCTTTTAAAAGCATAAGAATTTTGGAGGAGATCCAGAAATGTATAATTTTATTTTATTCGATTTATTAATAAAATAAAATGTCGGCTACATAGAAGATATTTTTATATAAATAAAATGATCTACATGGTCATTATTATCATATAATGGTCACTTTCATTTCTTTTCCTTGAATTTTCTTTAAGCCGCTCAGTATGAGGTTCTGAAATCTTTGTATTTGAAGTATTTGTAAGAATAGCATACTGATGGGAACACAAGATCTTAATAAATATGATTTGATGAGAAGACACCAAAGTTCAGTTTTGCTCCTGAGAATACAATGTAACCAGCTTTATTTAATAAAGAATCATTCATACAGACTGAAGTCTCTACTTAGAGCTCATAATGGCAGAAGGAAATATTGAATATGAGAAGAAAGATATATTTTCCAATGAGATATTAAATAGATGAAATAGGCTGAAAGATCAGGGTGGTAGGAGATATGAGAGGTAAAAGATGAAAGAAAATTGTTTCTAGCATGTGGAGAGATAAGAATATCATTGTGGGTTTTTCTTTTCTTTCTTTCTTTCTTTCTTTCTTTCTTTCTTTCTTTCTTTCTTTCTTTCTTTCTTTCTTTTTTTTTTAAGAACATCTTCCAACCAAAAAGGGACATTCTTCCACTAATATCCATAATGTGTGTGTATATATTTTATAATTTACTATTCAATGAACTGTATATGTGATGTAGATACAATTTCCGTCTTTTTACTGATGAGAAAACTAAAACAGAGAGAGAGATTCAGTGACTCGCATGAGAGTTCCAGAGCTGAGGCGATGGCCATAGGCTTTGACTCACAACACTCTGGCTCCAGACTCCCTATTACAAAGCACATTTTTGTCCACCATTTACAAAATTATACCTGGAATTCTCGAATGTGGTAGAAAGTTAAACTGGTTTGTGGATACCTGCTAGAGGTTTTACATATATTATCTTTCTTATTCAAGTTCTGAGAAGCAGCTAGTATCATCCATGTTTGATATGTGAAAGTTATATCCAAAGAGATGAACTATTTTGTGCAAAGTCACACAAACAGTAAATTTTGGAGCTGTAATTCAAACTCAGATTGTACTCCAAAACTTAAGGCTTAAACATGCTACCTTTCCTTGGATCTCTGATTACCCTTCATCTTTATGACACAGTGGCAAAAAATAAGAATGAGGAGGACTGTCAAACACATTTGTCTCTATAAGGAAAAAAGAAAGATGAGAATGTAAAAGGACAGTCAATTCAGCAGAACAACTAACCTCTGAGGATATACTATGGGCAAGGTACTGTACTTGGTGCTTTAGTAAGTGTCTTCTCACAGAGAAGTCCTAATCTGTCAGTCACCACAGATGAGTACACAATGACTTATAAAACTGAGGATGTGAATAAGAAGTGGTGCAAATACAGATGTGGTAGAGGTGTCCTCAAAAGGAAGCCAATCTCATTTTTAAATATATAGGAAGTTCTAAAAAATGTATACACATTTGCAAGCATCATACTTATATGTATATATATTTTGGCATCCTATATATGTAAAACATATAATTTACATAAAAATTATGAATATAAATATATGTTATATAAAACATTATATATATATATGCTGAAAATATAACATATAAATTATATCTACAGCTTGTAAGCCCTGGTGCTGGGATTCTAACCCATCATGACTCCAGAGATGGAGAGAGATAAAGACTTTCATCTATTGTGTATATTCCAGAATTTTATTCTGGGCTAGAGACAATATCCAAAACCAATATCATCGGTTGAAAGAGATCTAACTAATATCTACAGAAGATCACAGGTAGAATCAGAAAGCTAAGCTTATTAATTCCTTCATTCATTTATTCAGTAAACGTACTGAATTATTTCTATGTGCCAAATATTGTTCCAGCAGTTAGGGTTATTATGGTAAACCTTAAGTCTTATTCGGTTTAAACTGAAATGGGAGATTGTAAATAGATAATATATGAGGAAGTGGTAAATGTTTTGGATAAAAATAAGGTAAAATATCATATTTATGTGAAATGGGGAAGGAGAGCCTTGTTAAGAAAGACTTTAAGAGGCGATGATACTTGGGGAAACACCTGAAGGGAGACATCTGCCATTAGAAGTCTCACAATTAGGAGTAGACTGTGTGGGTAATGCAGCAAGAATGAGGTAGCAAGAAAAGTGATGGAGAGGGTTAGGGGAAAGGATGCATAGATGGACAGGGGCTGATTGTGACAGAGGAGTTTGGAATTCATATTTAGCTTGAGTCATTGGAGCGTTTTGAGTAGGATTGTAACATAATCTGAGTTAAGTTTTAAAAACTTTACTTTGACTAAGCAGGGACTCCAGTCAGGAGGGTGTTGTAGCTGCCTACGTCAAAGTAGATGGGTGTCATGGACTAGGGTGATAGCCAGTGAGATGAAGAGAAGAAAAGTTTGAGAAACAGAACATCCTTGAGATTAAAAAACTTATGCTGGAAAAATTCTTAACAAATTCTCTACCTCGATTGAAACGACATAGAAAACAAAATCATAATTAGAGACCCCATCAAACTTCACCATGATTGATTACCTTGACTGGATCTGAAACACTTGTGACCAGAACACTATTTCTTGAAGTCAAACTTGATGAGCCAAGAGATAATCAAGAAGGTGGCTTTGTGGGCATAGAATTTGAATAAGGGAGCTAGATAAATGGAATGCTGAATAGCATCAGGGAGTATAGCTAGGTTCAGCATTCTCAGTAAAGTTGGTCTTGCTGAAGGGGTCAGAAATACATGCAGCTCACTGGTCATACTTCTGCACCTCTTCCTCCAAACTAGGAATTGTTTCACCTTACAGTTGGGCGAGTCTGCTACCTGAACCCTCAGATTCCTTCTCCCCAGTCACTGTTCAGACCATCCTTAGAAGATTTGCTTCCAAAATATTTCTTTTGCTGTACTCCCAGGGCTGGCAGACTCCCATTTTTATTGTTAATTTATTATCATATAATTGTGTAGTGAGGCCTAAAATTTATCCATTATTACCAAGGTATGCAAAAGAATGTAGCCATTTCCCTATAAATGATCATTTTTTCTTTAAATGATCAAAGTTTTTTTCCTTTTTTCTATAAATGATCCTTTTCCCAATAAATAATCAAAGTATTTCCATAAACCTTTATTCCCATAAACCTTTATTCCCAGAGGTGGAGGGTGTCAAAGGTGGGATTAGCAATTACCACTTTCCTCTTTAAGACATTTTGGATTATTTCACTTATCTCTATTTTTGGAGAAGTTGTGTCTTAGCTCTTACAGGCGGCTACATCAAAAAGGCTTAGACTGGGTAATTTATAAACAACAGAAATTTATTGCTCACAGTTCAGGAAGGTTGAGAAATCAAGATCAGGATACCAGTAGATTTGGTGTCTGATAAGAGACTATTTCTCATAGATGGTGTCTTCTTACATTGACCTCACATGATGGAAGAAGGGAACAAGCTCACTCAAGCCTCTTTAATAATGGCACTAAGTCCATTTTTGATGGCAGAGCCCTCAAGACCTAATCACCTCCCAAAGACTCCATTTCAGGTTTTAACATATACATTTTGTGGGGACACAAACATTCAGACTATAGCAGACTGCATGATCAAACTCCAGGTTCAAACACTGAAATGGAGCTGTTTCTCCCCTCAAAAGTGTCTTATCTCCTCCTCATTCTCCTAAACATGACATCTTGGTGCAGAAGAAAGCTCATGCAACCTCATGGCAGCAGGAAGAGGAGTTGTAGCTCGTGTCCTGTGTCTTCACTAGTTTTTAGCAAGTGTGATTAGCTTGGTCTCTTTGCACTTTTTTACAGATTTACATTTTTAAAGAATGTGTTTATATATGTTTTTATTTTAAGCATGTCATTGGCATCTACTTCTAAAATCTGTGCTAGATAATGGTCTCTTGTCTTGAGATATCCCATACTGAATAGTTTTCTCATTCTGGCAACAGACCTCTGGGATTCCACCATCTTTTCAACACCTGTGAGCTACCTCAGGTCACTTGTGAACACTTGGGTCATCTGCATTCTACACCAAATCTATCTTTATAAATGCATCTCTCCTTGCTGCTCTCCACCTCATGAGCCATACTAATGCAGCAAGGAAAAGTTGCTGCTGCAGCCTGCATCTACTTCTGTTCTCCCTTAGCCTCTCTGGGCACCTCTGCTACCGTCTCACTCTACCCTCTCCTTTGGCCAGGACTCTTTGAGAAAGGCAGACAGTAACCTTAACTTGACTGAATCCCTTTCGTATCTTTCTCCTTTTGGCATTATACCTAGAACGAAAAGGTTTTTCTATCTCTCCTTTCTCCTAGATTCCATTCTTTCTCTCTTGTGGCCCCAGCCCTCACCTTTCTTAGGAGATTCATGAAAAGCCTACTTATTAATAAAGGTAAAATACGAAAAGATACTCTTTAGATATTATGCCCTGTAATCAGGCCAGTCAAGGAGCCAAGGTAGTGCTCATTGTTTACTTCTTCTCTGACATTTTACATGTGGTTGATTTTAGAATTTTTCTCCCAGGCAGCAATCTCCCTTTTCTCAAAACTTTTAGGGAATATACACAGTAGTTCCTAAGGATCTTTAAAAAAAATACAAACAGAACACTACAGGAATATGAAAAAAGGGCATAATTCATATTTTAGAAGAATATATGTGCTCGACACTGCTAGAAGATTCACATATATTTTCAATATTAATACTTACAAGAACAAAATGCAATCCCTCCAAAATAAATCTGGAAATGGAGACTGCCAAAACATCATATCAACATAGTTATTAGCTTGCTGATACTAAACAGATACTCCAAACCCCAAAAGTCTATTTATCTCTACATTTCTTTTTATTTTTTATTTTAAATGTGGGGTAAAATTCAGGGTTAGGTATACAAATGTTCATTATGCAGGAAGGCTTGTTGATGAGGTTTTCCCCCTTCCCAGGCAGATTCCCACTACTGCCAATCCTGGCCCACCCCCACCCCTGTCAGTTTCCCGCTACTGCCAATCCTTTTCTTATAGTATTATGATAATTGTTCAAGGTCTGCTTATGAGTGAGAACATGTGTACTCAGTTCTTTGTTTCTGTGATAGATCACTCAGTATTATAGCCTCTAAATCCATCTAAGTTGCTGTGAAGTTCATAATTTTGTCCTTCTTTATGACCGTGTAATATTCCATCATGTATATGCACCACATTTAAAAAAATTCAGTCCTCTTTCGATGGGCAGCGTGGTCAGTTCCATGTTTTTGCTATTGTAAACAATACTGCAATAAACATACGTGTGCAGCTGTCTTTTTCATAGAGTGATTTGAGTTCCCCCAGGTATATTCCCAGTAGGGTGATTGCAAGGTGGTATGGAAGGTCGATTTTTAGATCTTTCGGGAATCGCCCAACTGTTTTCCACAGAGGCTGTATTAGTTTACACTCCCACCAACAGTGTAGAAGTGTTCCCTTTTCCCCACATCCTCTCCAGCATCTGTTGTATTTCGAGTTATTGATGATGGTCATCCTGATTGGATTTAGGTGGTATCTCAGTGTAGTTTTGATTTACATTTTTTTGATGACTAGTGCATCTCTACATTACGTATCCCCTATTTTGATGAGTGTCACTAAAATCCAAACAAATTCTAGATTCAGAAGGATTTAAATCACACTATACCATTTTCTTTTGCTCATTCTCTTTGTTTTTTATTTTGTTTTGTTTGAGTTGGAGTCTCACTCTTGTCACCCAGGCTGGAGTGCTGTGGCATGCTCACAGCCACCGCAGCCTCAACCTACTGGACTGAGGCAATCCTTCCACCTCAGCCTTCAAAGTAGCTGGAGCTACAGATGCCCACCACCATGCCCAGCTAGTTTTTGTTTTACCTCCCAAAGTGCTGGGATTACAGACTGAGCCACTGTGCCTGACCTGCTCATTCTCTTATCTAACCATATAAAAAGTTTAAAAATCTCTGATACCTTAATTTTTTTTCATTTTCTTTTTAAAAAATTTTATTTATTTTATTTTAAATATGTGGGGTATAATTCAGGATTAGTGGTCATCAGGTATCCTTATTCATATTGTGTTCTCCTCCCTACCCCCGCGTCCTATTTTCTTAATCTATTATTTGACTAACTTGTCTCATACATTTATCACCACTCATTTCTATAGCGCAATGGAATCCTAATTGGACTGTTTCATTTTTATGCTCAATGTATTATTTCTAAAACATAGGTTTGATCACATCATTTCTTCACTTACAATCTTTTAGTGGCTCTCTACTCTCTTAATAATGTCCACTTATCTACCAAAATGAATTCAAGAGCAACAGTTCTCTCTTTGTGTCACCACCAGTGTCCTCACATGTTGCCTCAGTTAAGGTCACTCATCTCCGTGTGGTTTTGATTTGCATTTCTCTGATGATTAGTGAGGCTAAACACTTTTTCATGTATTTGTTGGCTGCTTTTGTATGTCTTCTTTTGAGAAGTGTCTACTCATGTATTCATGTCCTCTCCCCATTTTTTGATAGGGCTGTTTGTTTTTTTCCCTTCAGCTCTTTTGAGTTTCTTGTAGATCCTGGATGTCTTTTTTTTTTTTTTTGAGTAGGAGTCTTACTCTGTCACCCAGGTTAGAGTTCAGTGGCACACTCACAGCCTCTGCAGTCTCAACCTGCTGGGCTCAGCTGAACCTTCAGCCTCAACCTTCCAAGTAGCTGGAACTACAGGTGCACAACACCATGCCTAGCAATTTTTTTGATTTATTGTAGAGACAAGGTCTCACCAAGTTTCCCTGGCTGGATTCAAATCCCTGGGCTCAGGCAATCCTCTCACCTTATCTTCCCAAAGTGCTGGGATTACAGGCTTGAGACACCACACGTGGTCTGGATGTCAGATACATAAATAGCAAATATTTTTCCCCATTCTGTGAATTGTCTTTCCACTATCTTGGTGGTTTCTTTTGCTACGCAAAACTTTTCAGGGTGATGAGGTCCCACTTATCTGTCTTATCTTTTATGGCACATGCTTTTGGGGGTTTGATCAATAATTGGTTGTCTATTCCACTATGCATAAGAGTGTCTCCTGCATTTTCTTCTAAGATTCTAATAGCTTGAGCTTTTACATTTAGAACTTTGATTCATTTAGCATTGATTATTGTATGTGGTGATAGGTAGGGGTTCTGTTTCATTTTTCTGCATGTGGTCAGTTAGTTTTCTCAGCACTATTTGCTAAATAAGATCTCCTCTCCCCAGTGGTTGTTTCTGATTGCTTTGTCAAAGATGAATTGGTTGAGAGATACCATCTTACCCCAGTAAGGATGGCCATCATTAGTAAATCAAAAAACTATAGATGCTGGTGTGGGTGCAGAGAAAATGTGATGTTTCTACATTGTTGGTGGGAGTGCAAACTAATTTAGGCTCTATGGAAAATATTGTGATGATATCTAAAGGGACTAGAAATTGACCTTTCATACAATCCAGCAATCCCCCTCTTGGGAATTTACCCGGAAACACAAATCATTCTACAAAACAGACACCTGTACATTCATGTTTATTGCCATACTATTCACAATAGCAAAAACATGGAACCAACCCTTATGCCCATTAAAAGTAGACTGAATAAAGAAAATGTGATATTTATACATGATGAAATATTACATACCCATAAAGAAGGACAAAATCATGGACTTTTTAGCAAATTGGATGGAATTGGAGACAATCATTCTTAGCATTCATATCACACGTTCTCACTCATAAGTGGGACCTGGACATTAACCACAATAACTCAAGGGAGAAATTGGCAGTCACGGGACACTGCTAAGGGAGGGGTTGCATATAGAACACAAAGAATAACCGATTCTAAATCAGGGGAAGTGAGGACCAGTTGGAGGCCCAAACTTCACCCGCACATACCTTACATATATACCTAATCTAATCCTGACTTGTACCCACAACTTTATAATAAAATAAAGTAAAAAAAAAAATCTGCTATATTTGTAGATTGTAGAAGGAAATAAACTTAGAATATACTTTTAAAAAATTACTCAACTTCTTTTGTGCTTCTACAAAACCATATACCACAGGATACCTTCTTTCTTCTGTATTTGTAGTTATCCAGTGATATTTGTGTTTGTATGTCTTGTGCCAAGAAAACTCTCTGGTTTTTATTAGACACCCAATAAATATTCAAAACACATGTTTAAAGAGAGATAAGGAGAAAGAGAAAAGGGAAGATGACATAGAACACAAAAAGGAAATGAGAACAACTGGCCAGAATCAGATCAGAGCTAGAAGGGACTCCTCATTGTGCAGAAAGCTGAGAGAAAGAGGTCCCAACAGTCCACATTCTAACTACAGGTGTCTGCAATGTTAGCTATAGGAGAGCCTTTCACAGTCCATAAGCCTAGTATAGGGAGATTCCGAGAGTTCATGTGACTATGTTGTGTTAACATATTGTCTCAGAAAAGAAACTCATGCTGAGTCCCCACCCACACCTGGGTCCCAAGATGCTGTAGTATGGTGTCATTTTGAGAGCCAAGCCAGTGCCAGAGTTTATCCTGCATTAGACCCAATAACCCCTGCATTTCCAAATCCCTGGAGTTTCACTGTGATCCTCCATATCTACTCAGAGGTCTGAAACACTTAGATACTACCTTCAACTAGTGAAGAGGTTACATTCTAGGTAGCACTTGAACCCAGAAAATACTTTATAACTGCTGACACTTGTGTGTGCCACCTGGAGGCCTGAGGACCAGTTTACCCAGGCTATCACTACCAGAGTTCTCACATGTTGCCTAAGGGATCAAATACAAGTCCCATCAAAGTCCACTACAACCACAGCCAGTTCCCATGCATGGCACACAGTGGCCTGAGAACTGATCCACCTGGTAGTCCAATACCCAGCAAAGCCTCACCACAGCCTCCACAAACAACTATAGCCAAAGCCACCGAGAAACTTATGCATATCACTAACACTAATTACAGCTGAATAAATCATATATAGACACCAGTATGACATAGCCAGAAACAAAGCCAAAGTACTCCATTCAACTGACAATACAAATGCATAAGAGGAAATAGTCTTTCCATGAAAGCTATCCTGTAAAACTGGAAGAAGTAGCTGTTACAAAGATGTGAAGATATCAATGTAAGGAAACAAGAAACATAAAAACACAGGGAAACATGACAGCTCTAAAAAAACACAATAATTCTCCAGTATAAGACACCAAAGGGAAAAAACATCTATAACATGCTTAAAAAGGAACTCAAATATTTCAGGGAAACTCAACAAGGTACAAGATAAACCATACAAATAAATCAGGAAAATAATTCATTATATGAATTATAATTCAACAAAGAGATAGATATTATTAAAAAGAAGAAAATAGAAATTCTGCAACTGAAAAATTTAATAAATGATTAGACATAATCAAGAGATTCTACAATAGATTACATAGAACAGAAGAAAAAAATCTGCATTGAAGATAGGTCTTTTGTAATAACTCAGTCATACAGAAAAAAAGAATGAAAAAGAATTAAGAAAGCTTACATGGTATTTGGGGTTCCAGAAGAAGAAGAAATGGAAAAAGGTATAGAAAACCTATTTAATACAAGAATAATTGAAGTTATTTAAAGTCTTGGAAGTGATATAAGTTTCCAGATTCATGAAGTTCAATGTTTCCAGATAAATTTCACCTGAAAAATGCTCTCAAGGCACATTATATTTAGACTGTCAAAAGACAAAGAGACAATTCCAAAACAACAAGGAAAAAAAGTTTCAAGTCACATTAAGTTAATCCCTATCAGACTACCAGCAGATTTCTTCAAAGAAACTTCCTAGGCCAGGAAAGAATGGGATAATAAATTCAAAGTGCTGAAAGTTTAAAATAAAATAAGATAAAATAAAATTTAAAAAATCCCTGCTAGTAAAGAATACTATATCAGCCGGGCTCGGTGACTCAGCCTGTAATCCCGTGCCTTTGGGAGGTTGAGGTGAGTGGATTGCCTGAGCCCACGGGTTTGAGACCCGCCTGGGCAACTTGGCGAGACCTCATCTCTACAATACATCAAAATGAGCCGAGTGTGGTAGTGCATGCCTGTAGTTCCAGCTACTTGGAAGGCTGAGGCGGAAGGATCGCCTGAGCCCAGCAGGTCGAGGCTGCGGTGGACGGGAGCGGCCACTGCACTCCAGTCTGGGTGACAGAGTGAGACTCCAACTCAAAAAAAAAAAAGAATACTATATCCATAAAAACATTCTTTAGGGATGAAGGAGGAATTGTCTTTCCAGACAAGCAAAAACTGAGGAAATTCATAAACACTGGATCAGCCCTACATGAAATGTTTAAGGGAGTCCTCCATCTGAAAGTGAAAGAATAATATTTACAATTATGAAAAACTCATCAATAGAGTAAATACACAAAAGAGATAAAGAATCAAATGTTAGCACTACTAAATGACCAAATCCCAAAGATTAAAAAAAAAAGATTAAAAAAGAGAGGAAGAAGGAAACAAATGATATCAGAACAATCCAAAACCAATTGGCAAAATCATTGGACTAAGCCCTCACTTATCAACAAGAACTTTAAATGTAAATTGTTTGAAATCCCCAATTAAAATATATAGACAGGTTGAATGGAGAGTTCCCAGACCTAACTGTATGCTACCCACAATATAACTCAATTTATGTGTAAAGACACACATAGACCATTCGTGATGAAATAGAAAAAAGACATTTTGTGCAAATGGAAACAAAAAGCATGCAGGATCAGCTATACTTCTATCAGGAAAAAAATGGAGTTTAAGCAAATAAATAAATAAAAATAAACATTAAAATATGCAAAGAAGATCATTATATAATGATAGAGGAATTAATTTACCAAGGGAATATAACAAGTGGAAATATGCATGCACTTAGCACTGGGACACCTAGATATATAACACAAATATTAGAGCTAAATAGGGGGATAGACTCCAATATAACAATAATAGCTGAAGACTTCAACACCCAAATTTTAGCATTGGACAGATACAGACAGAAAATCTACAATGACACATTGAACCTAAACTTCATTAAAGACCAAATAAATCTAACAGACATTTACAGAACATTTACAGAACATTTCATCCAACAACTTCAGAATACACATTTTTCTCAATAGCACATAAAATTTACTGAGGATAGACCATATGTTAAGCCACCAAAGAAATCTCAACAGTTGTTTAAAAATCAAAATCATAGCTACATCTTCTCAGACCAAAATTAAATAAAACTAAAAAATCAATAACAAGAGAAGTTCTGGAAACTATACAAATAAATAAAAATTAAATACTTTTTTCTAAATAACCATTGAGTCAATGAAGAAATTCAGAAGAAAATTGAAATATTTATTGAAATAAAGAAAATTTAAACACAACATACCAAGACTGATGGGTTATAACAAAAGCATGACTAAGAGGAAAGTTCATAACAATAAATACTTACATCTTAAAAGTAGAAAGATTGTAAATTAAGAACCTAGTAATGTACCACATGGAACTAGAGAAGCAATCACAAATCAAACCCAAAATTAGTAGAAGAAAAAAATAAAGTAAAAATCAGAGCACAATTAATACAAAATAGAGACAAACAATGCAAAAAAATTTAAAAATTGACTTTTAAAAGGATAAACAAAATCAACAAAGAGCTAGATAGACTAAGAAAACCAGAGTTAAGACCTAAATAAAAATATCAGAAATGAAAAGGAGACATTACAATGAATACCAGAGAAACAAAAAGGATAGTTAGAAACTATTATGAACAACTATATTCTAACAAATTAGGGAACCTAGAGCAAATTAATAAATACTTAGACAAAAATTACCTCCCAAGATTGAACTTGAGAAAAATGGAAAATCTAAACAGACCTATGACAAGTAACAAAATTGAATCTTCAATAAAATCTTTCCAAGCAATAGAAGTTCAAGATTAGCTGGCTTTACTGCTGAAGTCTTTGGAACTTTTAAAGAAGAACACCAATTCTTCTCAAACTATTTCAAAAATGAACAATGAGAAAATTTCTCCTAACTCATTCTATGAGGTTTTACTCTGATAGCAAAAACAGGCAAGGACACAAGAAAAGAAACCTAAAGACCGATGTCCCTGATGAAAATAGACTTGAAAATTCTCAGCAAAATACTAGCAAACTGGATCCCATAACACACCAAAAGACAAAACATCCCAATCAAGTGAGATTTATCCCAGGAATGCAGATAGTTTAACATATACAAATCAATAAATGCAATATATCACATTAACGGAATGAGGTACAAAAATGTGCATATGAATGGATGCAGAAAGCGTATTGGTTAAAATTCAATATTCATTCATGAAAAATAAAAAACCTCGGAACAAATTTTTATATGAAGAACATATAACAACACAATAAAAGTCACACAAGACATACCCACAGTTAATATCATACAGGACAAACCACAGTTAATATCATACTGAATGAAGAAAAGTTGAAAGCCTTTTCTCTAAGAACTAGAAAAGAAATGGATGTTCACTTTCACCATTCTTATTAAACATAATATTGGAAGCTGTAGCCAGAGTAATTATGCAAGATAAAGAAATAGAAGACTTCCAGACTGAAAAAGAGAAAGTCAATTTTTTTGTAGATGACATGCTTTTACATGTAGAAAAACCTAAAGATTCACCACACATTCTTAGAACTGATAAACAAATTTAATAAAGATTTAGGATATAAAATCAGCATACAAAAATCAGTAACATTTCATCAAAAACAAATTAGCTGGAAAAAAAGAAAGAAAGTAGTCCTATTTACAATTGCCAAAAAAGATAAAATATCTAGGAATACATTTGACCAAAGAGGTAAAAGAGCTTCATAGTGACAACTGTAAAAAACTGATGAAAGAAACTGAATAAGACCCCAAAAAATGGAAAAAAAATTCATGCTCATGTATTGGATGAATTAATATTGCTAACATGACCATGATACAAAAAGAAATCTAGAGATTCAATACAACTTCTACCAAAATATCAATGGCATTCTTCAAATAAGCAGAGAAAAAAATATAAAATTGCTATTGAACTATAAAAGATTCAAAATAGCCAAAGCAATCTTTATTAAAAAGAACAAAGCTAGATGCATCACATTTTCTGACTTCAAAAATACTACAAAGGTCTAGTAACCAAAACAGCACATTACTGCCATAAAAAACAGATAATAAATCAAAGAAACAGAATGGAGACCCCAGAAATAAATCCATGTATTTATAGATAAGTGATTTTCAAGTAAGATGCCAAGAACGTAGACTGGGGAATAGAAACCTTCTTCAATAAATGGTGCTAGAAAAACTGGACAACAATATGCAAAATGAAACTAGACTCTTATATTTCACCATATATAAAATCAACTTAAAATGGATTAAAGACTTAAACATAAGACCCCAAACTATGAAACTGCTAGAAGAAAACATGGGGCACAAATTTGAGGACATTGATCTAGGCAAAGCTTTTAAGAAGAACAATTTGAAAGCATATATATATATGCTTTCATATATATAACAATATATATAAATAATATTAAGAATTCAATTAAAATAGAGAAAGATCTGAATAGAAAGTTATCAAAAGAAGACATATAAATGGCCAACAAGCACATGAAAAACTACTTATTACCACTAATTTTCAGAGGAATACAAATCAAAACTACGAGTTATCATCTCATCCCAGTTAGAACGGCTATCATCAAAAAGACAAAAAGAACAAATGGTTTTGAGGATGTGAAGAAATTAAACTCATAAACTATGTGTGGGAATGTAAATTAGTACAACTATATGGAAAATAGTACAGAGGTTTCTCAAAAAGCTAAAAACAGAAGTAACATATGATGGAGCAGTATCACTACTGGGTATGTATCCAAAGGAAAATAAATCAGTGTATTGAAGTGATATTTGCACCCCATGTTTATTGCAGCACTATTCACAATAGCCAAGTTATAAAATAAACCTAAATGTTCATCAACAGATAAACGGATAAACAAAATGTAGTATATATACACAATAGATTAGTATTCAGCCATAAAAATAATGAAATTCTGTCATCTGAGGAAACATAGATAAGCCTAGAGGACATTATGTTAAGTAAAATGAGTCAGACATGGAAAGATCAATATTACATGTTCTCACTCAGACTAGGAATTTTTAAAAAATGAGCTCATAGAAATAGAGCACAGCATTGTGATTATTAGAAGCTGGGAAGGGTGTGGGGAAGAGAGAATAGGGAGAGGTTGGTTAACCAATACAAAGTTACAATTAGATGGGAGAAATAAAGTTTAGTTTTCTGTAGCACTGTAGGGTGAATATGGTTAAAAATAATTTAGTATATACTTCCACAAAGCTAGAAGAAAGAATTTTGAATGTTCACAACACAAATAAATTATAAATGTTCAAAGTGATAGATATGTTAATTACTCTACTTGATTATTCACATATTATATAAATATATCAAAATACCATTATGTATTCCATAAATACATACATTTATTTTGCATTAACTAAAACATTTAAAAAGAAAAAATAAAGTAATGAAAAAGTAGAAAGAAATGGAGGGAGAATTAATAGAAATGGAGAATGAGATAAAGGAAAATAGAGATGAAGAAAAGTAGAGAAAAAGGAAAAACAGGAACACTATAAGATTATTAGTCATTATGTTAATGTCAGGATTACTACATTCACATTTTCAGATGCTGAAGCATTTGTTCTAAGAGTAAGATGAAGACAAACGTGAACTCTACAAAGTACATTTGGAAAATTATCACACCCAATATTCCCAACTGACTTCTCTCTTTTTCCCACTTAACTAAGCCTTGCTGGCCATTCTCTGCACAAAACACAGTGAGAGTCAGCTGAAGTAAATGTATTATGTTCTATTACTGCTATTTTCAAGAGAGATGAGTTAAAATACCTGCTATCCACCTTCAAGGACAGCCATCAGCCTTGGCAACTTCCAGAAGGCCATCCCAGATTGTGATCTGGGTGTTTGGCACACTCTGATAAGAAGCTCCCTCCCTAACTCTTGGATTTATGGGCCAGGAGATGCAAGCAAAGAGTAATTCCAGGTCTAGGTACAACCTGACAGGATCTTCTAAGCTCAGAAGCTATGGTATCCTGTGACTAGAACATTAAATAACATATTTGAACAAAGAAAGATAAGGTTTATTTGATTCATGAAAATAAAATATTATTTGTGATACTGGAACTGCTTTTGTGCCTTATCTGCCTGTTTCTTCTGCTATCCTTTCTTCTTCCCAATAACTATTCCTGGAGTTCATTTAAATGGAATAATAATAATAAGGAGACAGTGTTAACAATACTAATAACACAGCCAGTAACAGGTAGCATATCTGTTAGTGGTCAAGTACTAAATATATGAAACAGAATAGTGAATGTGAGTCTCAAAATGTTTTTAAGGTAAGTATCATTGTGTCCATTTTATAGAAGAAGATGCAAATTTGAAAGGTGAAGTAACTTGGTCAAGTTTACATCGTTAGTAATAGACTTGGGTTGAGCCCCTCAATGGCTTTCCATTGCCCTAGACTAAGTTTCCAACTCCCTTCATCATTTTTCATGAACGGGCCTGTGGACCTTGCTTCTCTCATCTTTTCCTTCCTTGCACACTGTGCTCTGATTATACCAGTCAGCAGCATTTGATTTTTCATTCACACCTTGCTCATAAGTGCCTTGGGTCATTTGTTCTGGCTGGACACTGCCTAAAATATCTATACTCAAACGTTTACATGGCTGGCTTCTTCTCTTCTTCAGAATTCCTCTCAAACATTCCCTCCTTGGAACGGTCGTTCTGGGCACTCAATCCAAAATAGTTAATGTCACTCTGCCACATCCCTTTCCCAATTCAAATGACAGATAATGCCATTGGCTCCTGAGATTTGAAACCATATGTTATTTTATTTTATTTTATTTATTTATTTTGAGTTGGAATCTCACTCCGTCGCCCAGACTGGAGTGCAGTGGCCACTCCCAGCCACTGCAGCCTCGACCTGTTGGGCTCCGGCAATCTTTCTGCCTCAGCCTTCCCGGTAGCCGGAATTACAGACATGCGCTACCACGCCCGGCTTATTTTTTGATTTATTGTAGAGAAGAGGTCTCGCTAAGTTGCCCAGGTGGGTCTCAAACCCCAGGGCTCAGGCAATCCACTCACCTCAGCCTCCCAAAGCACGGGATTACAGGCTGAGCCACCGAGCCCGGCTGAAACCATATTTTAAAACATGCACTATATCATGAGTTTTATATAATCACTTGAAAAGTAGAGGGGATAGACATTATCTTCATTTTATTGATGAGAAAGTGAGGCTGAGAGGGAGGTCTTGGCAATAGATCCACTGCTATGGCCCCAACACCATACGGGGCACTTCCACATCATTACCACACACACTTGTTATGTCAACCACAGACTCAACCTAAGTTTTTAATTTCAAGTCCAACAGTTATTTCATCCTATATTCTTCTAAAAATCATAATGTACATAATAGTTATATAAAACTTTAGGCTTTTCAAAATATTAAACATCTTAGTTGGCATATATATAACCAGTAAATGAAGAAAACTTGGTGAATATATGTACATGCAGTGTAGATAAATCAAAGGTTAGGTTGAGAGTGACACAACAACAAAAAGGGAGAGAAAGAGAAAATGTCCAATTTATTTGTGTTGTCTTGTTAGTTTCTCAGAAAGTGCTTCACTGACTTGATTTTAATTAAGCTTTCCTTAAGACTAAGAGTTCTGGGAGTCTAAGCGAGTGTGGGTGCCAGGTGGGAATATGCCAAGCACTCCCAGATCTAATTTTTAAAAATTCTTCTTCCTAGCAAACATCCATTACACAGATTCTGTTGACAAATGACTTGTATCCAGCTGAGGAATATTGGTTGTACATTTGTGTTTGGTGCTGACAGAATAGTCTCTGCTACTAGGAATATTAAATCATCATTTGGCCCAGGGTTGAGGAGGCAGTGTTGAGAAAGGAAAGAACTGGACTGAGAGTTTGTAGACTAATTTAGCTACTAACAACCTGGATAGGTATACTAGTTCACTTTTCTGAATTTCATTTTTTGTCAGTTGTCTAAGTAGATAGTTCTATGGACAAAGACTCCATCAGGGATTACAAGTCTATGTTTTCTGTTTTTATTTAAAAGAGATGAAAAGCTTTATTCATCTCTTTAAACAAAGCAAAATAAAAGTAATATTTGTAGTGATTGCACCATTTCTCCTGTCTGATATCATTCCACCCTTATTTGACTAATTTCTACTCATTTCTTAAGAATTACCTCAGATACCCTCTCACTTAGAAAGCATCTAGGACTACCTCAGGCTGTCCTAGATGGTCCCTTCTTTGTGTCACAGTATTCTCTTTATGGTTCACCCTAAATTGTTATTGAGGTCACAAACTGTGTATTTGGTTATTACTTTAATGCTAGTACATCATATAGCATCATCTACAGAGTAGATGAACAATAAGCATTGTGAATAGATAAATAACAGGAAAGAATAGAAATAATATTTTATATTTGCATAACACTTTAAATTTCACACATTTTAAAATAAAGTGTTTGTATATTTATTTGTTTTGGTTTCTTTTACTGAAAAAGAAATGGAGGGTCAGAGATATTGTTAGTCACCCAAGATCATATTCCAGACAGCAAAACCTGTTGGCAATTCCATGCAGCTAAGGTGGGATCTGCTCTTTTCCAACACCAGGCCACAGACATCCACAGTTCTTAGTTTAACATGAATGTCAAGTTACATAACTGTAAAGTGGGATGTCATCTGTCTCACAAGAGAAAAACAAAAGAAATACTAGAAGAGCTTCAAGCCAACTGCAGAGAGCTGGAAAGATCAGAGTCTACTTGGGAAGATGATGTAAAATGTCTGAAAACTTAAGCAACTACTCAAGACACTTTACAGTTTTGAATGTAAAGACTGACACCAGAAATGCCATTAGATTAAGGGCCTAAGTATAGTGTGGACACATTAGTGTTCCTTTTTTTTCAACAAATGTTTCCAAAAATACCTGGTGTAGGGACATGCATGTATAGGGCATTTAATGCCTTGCAAACTAAGAAACTGGCGGTGAAAAATATTTTATGATAAAAGCATATATCTTGTAAAATTTTGACCTTAAAGAAGAAGTTCTAGGTTAGGTAGTTAAAGTAATAAATTATTTAAATTAAAATAGAAAAAAAAATCAACCATTACTCTAATGGTACATGTGAAATAATTGCATTTATTCATTAAAATAATGTATTATATTTAGTGATCCATCTGTAACTTATGAGACACTGGAGGATCTAGATATTCATTCACTCAGTCATTTATTCTCTCTGTTATTCAAACCCACATTACTGAACTCTTATTATGTGCAGAGCCTTGGCCAGAGCTAGGGAATTCTCCCTACAAGACATACTCTGTCCCAGAAAGGAGGCCAGAAAAAAACATGATTTAATGAAGATATGTCAGATATTTTGTACTTTCCATTACATGCATAGTATTTCCTTTAAAAAAATCACAATAACCCTGTAAGGCAAGGTTTATTATACTATTCTTAGAGATGGGAAAACTAGAACTTAGAGAGCTGAAGTAAGTTGCCTAATTTTACTTATAGTTGGCTAATGGCAGAGCCAGGTTGGGAATCCAGCTTTCTGAGACCACAAGTCTTTAAGCCAAACCATGGATTAAGCAGTTGAGAATTCTGCTAACTTGCAAATTCAAATTCAGTTTATCTGATATAGGGCCTACGGTTCTGCTCTTTTCTAACAAGTTTTCATGCAATGTCTATGCTTGTCATCTGTGCATACACACTTTGAGCGGCAAGTATATAGAAGACCTACCTGTTCAAATCTTTCTTCCAAGAGATCCCCTAAATTTGATTCACCTCTCTCCTCTTCCCCAGGGGAATTTGACCCTATAACCAGTTCCAGTGTGAGTCTTGATGACTCTGCTGCTCTAATATGGTAGCCACCAGTCACATTTGCTATTTAAATGTAAAATAATTTAAATTAAGTAAAATAATACTTCTATTTCTTCAGTTGACCTTTTTGGTTTCAAGTACAAACTAGTCACATCTGACTACTGGTCAAGTCTTGGCCAGTGTCAGATAGAGTGTGTTCTTATTGCAGTAGTGGATGCTTATGTCAACCACAGTAATTTAATACTCACTATTTTAAAACTCCCTTTTTAAAAGCATGATATTCTCCTGGCAGGTGCTACTGGCCAACATAGGTATAGTTCAGTTAGACTGGCCCAACTTGATTGAAGGGCAGGTCTGTAATACTTGATTAGGGAAAAGATCGTTGTTTTCTTTGTGTGCTAAAAAAAACAAGAAAACGTGTCTTCAGTTGCTGTTGGAAGTCTTTGTGGCCATCAGAGGAAGAGTAGGACTCCTGGAAGGCAATGTAGAAACTATGGTGGATTTACAGTATGGGTCCCCTCTTCTGTTATCTTCTGCTTCTGCTTGTGTAGGATAATACATTTGCTTATGATTTTAATCAGCTTCAGTTTTGTTTCTGTTACTCATAAAGCTAAAAGATAATTGATAGACACCTGTAATCTCAGTATTTGCAATTCAGTGGTACAGGTGCAAGGCTAAAGATAAAACAAGACAAAAAAAGGTACAGTTACTACTCTCAAGTACCATTTACTTTCATGTGAAAAAATAACTCATGCAGAAAAATTTCTGTAACCAGGGCATGCTAAAAGATAGGAGAAAATTGATTCCAAGAGTATTTGAAGTAGAAAAAATGTTTTCATTGTGAAAGAAAATTCAGAGAGTCTTCCTAAAGGAGATGATATTTCAGCAGGATATTAGGATAGATAGATGTGAGTCAAATGTAGGAGTGACAATATTCCAGATAGGGAAATTACATGAGAAAAGGTGAAGAGGTAGGAAGAAACAAGGAGTTTCTGAAAATTTCAAAGGTCTGGCCACTATGCTCAATATTATAAAATATATTAAACTAAAAAAGTCAGAGTCAGGATGTCTCACTATTTAATGCATTAGTTTCCTTCAAAAACCCTCTTTAAAACTTGTTTAGAATTTTACAGTATTCAAAACACTTTACTAAGCATGTTTTTGTTTATTTTATTTTGTTTTGTTTATAATATTATAGTCATGTAGAGAAATTAGGCCTGAGTAGGTGATGTGGTTAGGGTCTCAAACTAATAAAAAACAGAGATAAACCTTGAACTCATACACATTCTGGTGCTTAAATTTGCAGCATTATGATAACAAAAAGGGCTGTGACCTGAGGATAATCATACTTCCACATTATCCAGGGACAATTTCTCTTGGTGCCTACTGTATAATCCTAAGTATTAGGAGAATCCCATTTTACTTTTTAAAGAGTCCTAAAGGCTTCCGGACTCAGGGTCTTCCCCTGAGGTGCTGTGTCAACCCTGGATCCCTCATAAGATTCACAGCAAGACTGAGTTTAGGGTGCCATCTAGTTCTGAGATGGCTACAGTGGTCACAAGCTCTGACAACAGTTAGTCTGCTTATATTTCTGGACAGTCCCATTTAAGACAGGTACAAACAAAGCTATATTGCAAACACTGGATTAAATCTCAAGTTCTTCAATGTGCAGACATTGACATACATTCACAAATGCAGAGAACAATCAGAAAATTATGATTTTATTAAAAGGACACAGCAAAACCTCAGTGACCAACCTCAAAGAGGTGGAGATGTGTGTGTCAGACAAGAAATTCAAAATATCTGTGTTAAGGAAATTCAGTGAACTGAAAGAAAAAAAGAAACAATTCAGAAATTTGCCAGACAAATTTAACAGAGATTAAAATAATGTTTAAAAATCAAACAAAAATTCTAGAGCTGAAAAATATAACAAATAAAATAAAAATGCAATAGAGGGCATCAATAGTATAATTGATCAAGTAGAATAAATAATTAGGAAGCTCAAAGACAGACTATTTGAGAATAGGCGAAAAAAATAAGAAGAAAAATAAGCCTGGCTTGGTGACTCAGTCTGTAATCCCATGCCTTTGGGAGGCTGAGGTGAGTGGATTGCCTGAGCCCGCAGGTTTGAGACCCGCCTGGGCAGTGAGACATCATCTCTACAATAAATCAAAAAATCAGCCAGGCATAGTAGTGCGTGCCTGTAATTCTGGCTACTCGGAAGGCTGAGGCAGAAGGATCGCCGGAGCCCAGCAGGCGAGGCTGCGGTGGCCGGGAGCGGCCACTGCATTCCAGTCTGGGTGACAGAGTGAGACTCCAACTCAAAAAAAAATAAAATAAAATAGAAAAATAATGAAAAAGAACAGAGGAAAACATAAGAAATCAATGGCACACCATCAAATGAGCAAATTTCAAGTCATTGGAGTTTAAGAAGGATTAGAGAAAGACAAGGGAACTGCAGGATTATTTTTTTAAAAACCTATTAACAAATGACTTTTCAAACCTAGAAAACAGATACACATATCTAAATAAGAGAAAATCAAAGATCATCAATCAGATTCAAGCCAAATAAGCCTTCCTTAAAATATCATAACCAAACGTTCAAATCTTAGAGACAAAGAGGGACTTCTTAAAGCAGCAAGAGAAAAAAATAACATATTTAAAGTATCCAATATACCCAGCAGCAGGCTTCTCAGCAGAAACCTTGCAGGCCATGAGGGTGTGTCATTATATATTCAGAGTGCTAAAGGAGAAAATAAAAACAAAAACTTTCCAATGAAGAATATTGTACTCAACAAAGTTATCCTTTAGAAATTAAGGAGAGAGAGATTTTCTCAGGTGAACAAAACCTGAAGAAACTCATCATCATGAGACCTGTTTTACAAAAAATGCTAAAGGAAGTTTTTCAAATTGAAAGAAGAAGATTCTAACATATAACAAGAGAATATCAACAGTACAATACTCACTAGTAAAAGTAAGTATACAAACAGATTTAATACTGGTTTGTAAATCACTTATACCTTTAGTATGAAGACAAACTGCTAATAATAATAATAGCTAATAGCTACAAAACTTAAGATGTGAGCAATATAAAAAATGTAAATTTTGACAGCAAAAATTTAAAACATGAAAGGAAAATGAAGTTAAAGAATACAGGTTTTTTGTTTACTTATTTGGTTTCTTTTCTTTGCAATAAAAGTTAAGTTGTCACTTTAAAATACATTATTTTAACTATATTTTGTAAGCCTCATGGTAACCACATACAAAAAAACCCTATAATAGATATATTAAAACAAAAAAATCAAATAATCAAAACATATTACAAATGAAAATGATTTAACAACAAAATACATCAAGAAGGGAAAAAAAGCAATCCACAAAACAACTAGAAATAGTTTCTTACCTATCAATAATCACCTTACATGTAATGAATTAGGTTATTCAATTAAGAGACACAGAATGGCTAAATGAATTTTTTAAAAAGAACTAACTCTATTCTGCCTGTAAGAGACTCACTTAACTTGTAAAAACACACACACAAAATGAAAGTAAAGGGGTGAAAAAAGATATTTCGTGCAAAAAAGAACAAATGCAGCAATACTTATATCAAGCAAATTATACTTTAAACCAAAAGCTGTTTAAAGAGACAAAGAAGCCCATTATATAATGATAAAAATGTCAATACAGCAAGAGTATATTACAATTGGAAATATATATTCAACAAATGTTGGAACACTTTAATAGTTAAAACAAATATTAATAAACATAAAGGGAGAAATAGACAATACAATAATAGTATTGTATTAGATGAGGGATTTTACCATCCCACTTCCAGCAATGAACATATCACTCAGTTAAAATAATCAACAAAGACATATTGGAACTAAACAGTACTCTAGATCTATTTATAGAACATTTTATCCAAAGCTGCAGAATACACATTCTTCTCAATATCAAATAAAACACTCTCCAGAATAGGTCATATGTTAGGGCACAAAACAATTCCTAACAAATTTTTTAAAAAAGAAATTATATTAAGTATCTTTTCTGACCACAGAGAAATGGAACAAGAAATCAATAACAGGGGTCATTTTGAAAATTGTACAAATAAATGTAAATTGAACAATATGCTTCTTAAAAACCAATAGGTCAATAAAGAAATTAAAAATGGAAATTTTAAAATTTCTTGAGACAAATAAAAATGAAAGCAGAATATACAAAAATGTAAGGGATACAGCAAAATCAGAGCTGTGAGGGAAGTTTATAGCAATAAATAGCGACATCAAAAATGTAGAAAAATTTCAAATAAACAATTAAACAATTCACCACAAGATTTAGAAAAGCAAGAACATGCCAAACCTAAAATTGATAGGAGAAATTAATAAAGATCAGAGCAGAAAAAATGAAATAGAGGCTAAGAAAATGAATGAAACATTTTTTTTTGAAAAGATAAACAGAATCGAAAAAGCTTTAACTAGACTAAGGAATAAAGAGAGAAGTTGCAGATAAATAAAACCAGAGATGGAAAAAAGTTATTACAATTATGCCACAAAAAATAAAAAGGCTTATATACTACAAACAACAATATGCCACAGATACATAAAAATATATAAAAAGATAAATACTAGAAACATACAACCTAACATAACTGCTTCATGAAGAAACAGAAAACCTGAGCAAACCAATAACAAGTAATGAGGCCACATCATTAATTAAAAGTCTCCCATCATAGAAACCTGATAGCCTCACTGCTAAATTCTAACAAACATTTAAAGAAAAACTAATAGCAAATTTTCTCAAACTATTCCAAACAATTGAAGGTGAGGCAATTCTACCAAAATCATTCTATGAGGCCAGCATTATCCTGTTATCAAAACCAGAAAAAAATGCAATGAAAAACAAACTAACCAACAAAAAACTACTAGCCAGTATTCTTGATTAACATGGATTTAAACATCCTCAACAAAAAGTAAACCAAATTTAATGGCACATTAAAAAGATCACTCACCATGATCAAGTGAGATTCATTCCAGGAGTGAAAGAATGGTTCAACATATACAAATCAATAAATGTGACACTTGATCTTTACATAATAAAAAAAAATCTTAAATCATTTTATTAGATATAGAAAAATCATTTGATAAAATTCAACATACCTTTATAGTAAAAACTCTCAACAAATTAAGTATAGAAAGAATGCATGTCAACACAATAAAGACCATATATAACAAAACCATGGCTAACATCACATAATCAAGGAAGAGTTAAAAGTTGTTCCTTTAAGATCTAGAACAAGATAAGGAGGCCCACTTTCCTTGCAGGCAGCTAGATTTACTGGCAGCTTGGTTTTTTTTTTAGCCTGCTGCCTGGGAGGTCTGTGACATTGCCTTTGTCTGATTCAGCAGGGGAGGGGCTTTGTCTCCTGTTTAGCGATGTTACCTTAGGAACTGAGGTGGAAGCTGCTGATAGGTGGGTAGGGCAATGCAAATCTCTGCCTGGAGAATGGCCGAGGTGGCAGCTTCACTTTCGTGTATCTTTTCTCTTCATTCATCTAGGTCCCTGTGTTATCCACTGTGATGGACTGTACTGGAGTGGGAGGTACCCGGGATCAGCTGCACAGCTGGGCGCTGGGTCCAGGGTGCCACCAGCAAGCTGAATTGGAGGAGGTGGCCGAGAGTTCCCTCCTCTGGAGCTGAGAGCCTCCGATCAGCACCTCCTTAAGCTATGCTGTTCCCTTACACAAGCATGGGATCGCACGCTGAGTGCCTCAGCCAGGGTGAGCCCAGAGCTCCAGAGCTCCAAAGCTCCAAAGGGCAGGCAGTGGGCAGCGAGAGTGGCCCTGGGTCCCTCACAGGGTACTTCAGCCAGAAATGGGACTGGCATCTCTGAGGGGTGGGCACCTAGAGCCTCCCTGAGTGATCAGCAGCTTTGTACTGGGTGCTGGGAGAGACGATGTAGCCAGGGAGGGAGCCATGACCTGGGACTCCTGCACAGGCAGGAGTCACATATATTGGAGCAGCAGCAGCCAGGGGCCGCAATATCCGGCCCTGCCTGAGTCCGAAGGTCCCCAGGCCTCGGACCAGTGCGGCTGGTGGTGGGCAGGGGACTGGGGGAAGAAAAGTAAGAGTCTTTTTGGGAACTCACGTTCAGAGAATCTCACAAATCCACCTATGCTGTCACCATCTTACCAGAACTACAATGAGTGGATTTTTAAAATGTGGTATATATACACAATTTAATACTATTCCACCATAAAAAAGAATGAAAGTCTATCATTTGCTATAGGAGGTGAGACTAGAGAACAATTATTTTAGTGAAATAAGGTAAACATGAAGCAGCTGATACTGCATGATCTCACTCATATGTGCTAATCTAAAAAGGAGGGATAAGTTTTGGCTTTTCTACTGCACTGTAGTGTGACTATAGTTCATAATTATGTACTGTATATTTCAAAATAGAAAAGCGGATTTTGAACATTCTCACCTCAAATAATTGATAAATGTTTGAGGTGATGGATATTTTTGTTGCCCTGATTTGATCTGTACACTATGTCTAAATATATCAAAACATCACAGTGTACCTCATAAGCATGTACAATTATGCCAATTAAAATAAAATAAAACTTAAGGTGATGGAATGGTCAGACTAGACTTAGAGACATAGGTCCAAAGCTACAAAATGTGGTTTCCGGCCACTTTCCATAAAATGGGCAGTCCATTGGTCAGATGAATATTAGCAGATCAGGTTGTGGTCTGAAATAAATGGTTTTTCTTTAGTAGCTAATAGTTTAATTCAGGGAGAGTAAAAGTTTCTGAGAAAAAGATAAATCTGATTTTGAGTTCTGACATTTATTTCAAATAGTTCATAAAAACAGTGTGTGTGTGTGTGTGTGTGTGTGTGTGTGTGTGTGTGTGTGTGTGTGTGGTGAGAAAGAAAAAGACAGAGACTGGCAGAGACAGGGAAAAGAGAAATGTGTTTAAAGCACATATATAAAGATGTCAACAATAAATGAAGTACTATGCTTTCAACTGTTTATTAGATTTGAATACTCCAAAAACACAAAAGGAAAAGTAAACTAAAAATTTAATTGGGATAAAATGACTTATAGTTGGGAAATAAAGTCAGTGGGACCCAACCATTCTAATGTGATCAATTAGAAGTTAATGAGACTTCACTTTAAACTCATAGCCTGGTGAACCTGCATTCCCGCCACATCTGTAAAGTGCTGATCTACAAGAGCCTCTCAAGTAACACTAATTCATTAAAGAGTTTGTCTGCTCCTTTAACTCCAGCTGACCACTAAAGCCTGCCACACACTCATCTCTGCTCTGCAGACTTGAATCCAATTCCCCATTTTCTCAACCTGCTCTGTTTAACATGTATAACACTAAAATAATATGAGCATTCATTTTGTTTGACTCCAAAGTTCATTGCACATCACCAGATTAAACTTTCTGATAAGGACACACTGGCCATAATTACACAAAGCTTGAGTTTAAAAATAAAAATAAAAAAGTTAAGTGGTAGATATAGAGTACAGATCCAGGAGTTCCCATTAGAGTTTGAAAAATCTGGGAAGAGATTTAGGTTTGCTGTGCTTTGAGAGTAAGGCAAGTGCTCAAAACTTAACTTTGGATTTTCTGATTCAAAACTTACTAGACATAGAGTTAGAGTTGAGAGAGTCAGAGTCAGAGTCGGGGAGTCACACAGGAATACCATTTAGGTTTGGAACCCCAGATGAGTCCATTTTTGCTCACAAGAAGAAGTAATTCTGAATCTTCTTTTTGCTAGGAGTGGATGAAGATAAAGTGATTCAGAATCACCATGGGTCCCAGCAGAGTAATGCAGAAGAGAGGAATAGGAATGTGACTGGTGGCTTCATGGAGTACAGAAAACATCCAGAAAAGCAGTCATCTTTATTAGCAAACAGCATTTGGTTTAAAAATCCTCACTCCTCCCTATCTCACTCCATTATGAGGCAATGAAACACAGAGTAATACAGAACATGGAATAGCCAACTTATCTAAATGTTAATGACAATAATTACTGACCTGGAGAAAATCTTTTAGTTCAACTGAAATATTCCATAAACATCATTAGGAGGATTTGTGTGGGGTTAGCGGTTTTCCTAGCAATGAGGGCCCTTTATCAGAACTAGCATGACTTTTCAGAAGAGAATTAACACTCAACTAGGCTGGCAGGGGAGTCAGTAGCATGGGACTGCTTAAAATACAGTGGCAAGGGAGAGAAGAAGGGACGTGACTTTGAATGTCATGGTGACAAAGTCTGAAAAGGTGAGACTTGGTATACTATAGATATTGCGATAATATTGTAATCCTTGATTTTCGTTGACCTGTCTTCCACGTATTGTGCAAGGTTCACTCAGCTGATAAACTATAAACTTATTTGGGTGTTTTTATTCATTAGAAAGAAGTGAGAGTGCAGAGAAGAGAAAACTATGGAAATGGTGAGGAAAAGGATAGGTGTACAATGAGCCAGCTTGGAACTAAGAAAGTACCCTGGCAGCTAATAAGAGAGAAGACTTTGTAGGAAGTCTCTACTGCAAAAAGTCTCAAAATGTGCTATCTGGACTAGTAGCATCAGTACTATCTGGGAACTTGTAAGAAATACATATTCTCAGGCTATGTACCAAGATCAACTGAATCTGGACCTCTGATAGTTGGGCTCAGCCATTTATGTTTAACAAGCCTTCCAGATGATTTTGATGAACCCTAGATTCTAGGAACCATAAGTTAGGACCTACTTCTTCTAGGTTCCTATTGGGGGCTAGAGGTGGCATCACACCTTGAGTTCAAAAGAAGAAATAGGGAGTAATACAAAAAAAATGGATCTTGCTCCCAAGGATCTTGCAGGGGTGAGCCAGATGTAAAAGGAAGGATAAGGCAAGCATGAAGTAAAGTAAATGCTAAACAGAAGGCAATATTCATGCTTCAGAAGAAAAGAGTTGCTTCAGCAGGAGGATACTTCAGAGAAGTTCTTCTCAAGGAAGTGGTGATTGATATGAAGTTAGATCAACCCAGAGCAGAGTTGCCAAAAGTGGAAGTCATTGTAACACAGATTGTTCTTCTGTATGCATTTTCTTCTTCCTTAAAAACAACAAAAGCATCAATAACAAAAGCAAAAAACTCCTTCCACATTTTTTTCCTCTCTAGGTAGGAGTGTATTACAGAAAAAGATTACATTGCTTTCTCAGCTTCTTTACATCTAGGGATAGCTTATAAGACAGAAGGATGAGTTGTTAGGTAGGACATTGAAATAACTTCTTAAAGAGGATACAGTTAAATAATATGTAGATTATTGTTGCCTCTCTCATATTTCTGCCTAAAATGTGAATGTGTGGACTGCAGCTCTATAGCCATTCTGTGTCCTTGATAGAAGCTGCTTGCTCAAAAGTGTGGACAGAAAGACAAAAAAGTTGGTATGAGGTCAAAGCAAGTTCTGGAATGTCAATAATCTGTACTTTTTGTTCTAATGTGAGAAAATAAACTGCATATTTAAGCCATAACAGTTGGGTGTCATAGAGTGACTACCAACTAAAGGCGATTTCTAACTTATTCAGTCAGAAAAGTCATTCTGAAAAAACAGAATGATGGAAGTCAGTACATGCAGTTGTGAAAGTTCATGGCATGTTTGGAGGTTGGCCATGAGCTCAGAAGGGTAATTCTTAGGAAGGTAAGGAAGATTGAGACTTCTAAGGCTGGAGGAAAAAGACAACAGGAGGAATGATTTTTTAGAAAGATGGAGGGTTCTCAGGGTCCTGGTGTGTTTTTTTCTATAAACTCAAAAGCACTCCAAGTGAACTTGTCACCAACATCTTCCTTCCCATGCCTGCTGCTCATTGTGTGAATAGCTTCACCATCACCCAGTTCCATCAACCAGAACATGGGTGGTAGATAAGATTCACATCCTGGTCTCCAAAGCCCATACGTCACCTGATAATAAAGTCATCTCCTATAAACATTTGCTTATATCCCCATTTGACCATCTCTATAAATGGTACCCAATTCCCATTCCATTTTCTCCATTGAAAGTGCAGTAACAACTTTTTATTTTATCTCCTTGTTTCCAAATAAATGGTTTCCACTCCAAGCTGCACACTGTAACCAGAGTGATATTTTATATAGAAAGATTGATCACAATATTTTCTGTTTTAAATCCTTCAGTTCCAGAGCATTCCTTCCAGTAATGTTCCATAGGATTCAAATAGATGTTGAGAGGAAGAAGAAGAGAAAAAAAAAAAAAAGAAAAGAAATGATTTTATGTGTTCGAGACTTTTTTTAAAATGCTGGATTTAAACTGTTAAACAGCTGTTTTTAGTGTCCAGCAGCTTTAATAAGCCAATGTGCAATGTATGCCACCAAAACATACACCAAACATGTTTGTCTTTGTAAACTGTCCTAGAAGAGCATCTTGTGAGAACTGGTCATTGGCAACTAACAACATGAAAGTCAAGCTCTTTAGCTTGGAAGTTAGATCTCCAGTATCTCAATTCAATTGGCTTGCCAGGCTCCTCCCACTCACCTTTGCATGATCCTGATTCTGTAGCAACATCTAGCCATTTCATCATCTACACAGTATTCTTGAAAAGCACAATTGTTCTTTGTTTCTGCTGTTCATCTGCTTGAAATGTCCTCCCCCAATCTTCATATATTGAAATTTTGTCCTTGAAAAACAGAGTCTAAAAGTCAATTTACCTCAGAAGTTTTTCTTGTTTCTTTCCCCACAATTCAAAGTAGTATTTTTAGTTCCCTCCTTTACTCTCAAATTTATCTGCATATTTTTATCACTATACAAGGGTTGAATGTAGTCCAGTATGCTTTGTTTCTACAATAGGCTGAAGGCATCTTGAAGCTGAGGAATGCACATTATCTATATCTATCTATCTATCTATCTATCTATCTATCTATCTATCTATCTACCTACCTACCTATCTATCTGTTATATATAGTATTCAAATAAAATTTTGAATTTAAAAAAGTGGTATACATATTAACCCACCAAAAACCTATTTCGTATTACAAATTCATTTTAGGGTAAACGTGCACATAGGTGAAACAGCTCTTTATTACTATATCTTTTATAAAATTATCAAACCAAACACATTAGGCAAGTATTTTTTAAAAATAGTTTTTATGGAGTTAAAATACATCATCTATCTTTCCTTCAATCTCTCAATCCTGTTACTCAATTACTTATTTAGCAGGAAAGTCTCTCAGCGTGTAAGACTCCCAGAAGATAAGGACCATAACTCATTTATGTTTGTATCACTAATGCCCATCACTGTGTATGGGGCCAGCAGGCACCCATGTAATGTTCTCTAGTCCTTCAACTTTAATTTGACTTGTCTTTCTAAGCTAGGCTTATAGTGCAGCACCTCCAGAAGCCCTTTTCTGTTATCACAGCACTAATATCCACTTTCTGAGTACCTTTTAAAATCTATGTGTAGATTTAGCTTTGTGATTTCATGAAGAATACAGTAAGATATAGGTAAAAAAACAAAACAAAACAAAACAAAAAACTTTTGCTATAGACTGAATCTTTGTGTCCCCTGACCTCAACTTTATATATTGAAGCCCTAATCCTGAATGTGATAGCATTTGGTGGTAGGGCTTTTAAGAAATAATTAAGTTTAGATGAGGTCATGAAGGTGGAGATCCCATGATAGGATAAATACCCTTATAAAAGAAGAAAGAGACAGGAAATGTCTCTCAGTTCCCCCCCCCACCCATCCCCACCCCGCTATCTCTTTCCCTCTTTTTGTGCTTGTACCAGGTGAAGACCATGTAAGAACATAACCAGGAAGAGAGCCCTCATCAAGCACTCAACCGCCTCAGCTCCACCTGAGATCATCAGGCATTAGATTCTCATAAGGAGAGCGCACCCCATGTTCTTTGCCTGTGCATTTCACAATAGGTACACAATCCTGTGATAATGTAATGCTATTGCTGATCTGACAGAAAGCAAAGCTCAGACAGTAATGCCAACGATGGAGAACAGCTGTAAATACAGATGAAGCTTTGCTCACTCATCTGCTGCTCACCTCCTGCTGTGCGATCTGATCTATTTCCTAACAGGTCAGACTAGTACTGGCCGGGGGGGATTGGGGAGTCCTATGATAAAGGACTTCCAGTTCCCAGAACCATGGGAAATAAATGTTTAAACCACCAAATCTATGGCAATTTCTTATAGTAGACCAAACCAACTAAGACAGATTTTGATGTGCATATCTATTATAACGAAGTAATCAAGACATATATAAACCACCTCCTTTAGTGTTACATCAAACTGTCTTTTCTGAAAAGTCATTCTGAGGCTTTACTGAATAGCTGAGCAAATAGCATTCAATATTTAAAGATGAGAGAGTAGGGAAGAAAGAGATAAAATTAGCAAGCAGTATACACTTATTCAATGTGTTATATCTTTAAAAATACATGCAAAAAATTTATCTCACCAACTGAAATGCAAATGCAATGAAAATGGAGACTTCTTTTTCTTCTTCTTCTTCTTTTTTGTCCCTCACATTTTGTGCCATATTATAGTTTATAATAACACACCGAGCATTTTTAAGCTCCTGCTATGTCCTAGGCCCTAAGTAATACCACCTGAGACTGATTGCTTTTTAAAATAAGTTGAATTTAAATGACTAAAATGGGTATATTACTAAACTCTATGCATTTTCTTATTCATAAAAATAGCTCTCGAGCCGAAGTAACACTTCAGGTATGGCATGACCCTAAAGTAAGTGGTGTGTGTGTAGACTAATGCAAAGTCTAGTTTACCTTCAACCTATCTTTCAGTGCCCAAAATTATGCCACTATCCCAAAGCATTCCCTTGTATTCATGGCTGTGATCAATCTCTTATTGCATTTTATTTTTACTTCTCTTAAGTATATATCACTGCATCTCTGATATTATTGCCTGTTTTACTTGTTGTATTGGCTGCCTCCTGTGCTTCACAATGAACTCTCCATCCAATTGCTGTGACCCAGTGTCACTTAGATATAAACCAACAGCACCCAACTCAACTGCATTGTTACCGCTCACTTATTTCTGGGACTTATCTAGTTCCCCTGATATTCGCACATGTATATACTGGAAGCAGGAGGGAGTAAAATGGCACAGAGTCAACCCTTAATCAGTGGGGGAAGGGCAGCTGGTGGCTATGCACTCTTCCTCTGCTTCTGGGGCCATATTTTTTGGCTTTCTATACCATTTCTTTTCCTTTTCTTTCTTTCCTTCTTTCTTTTCTACTGTTTTTTTTTTTTTTTGGTAAAATTTTTTTCTAAACACTAGCCAGTCCATTGTTCCCTGCTCCCACCAGTGTCACTTCCTCTTTCATCTTCCCTCTCTTTCTTTCTTTCTTTCTTTCTTTCTTTCTTTCTTTCTTTCTTTCTTTCTTTCTTTCTTTCTTTCTCTCTTTCTTTCTCTTTCTTTCTCTCATGCACACTCTCTCTCTGTTTCTCCCTCTCCCTCCCTCTTTCTCTCTTTCTATTTCTGTCATGGTCTTACTCTGTTATTCAGGCTGTAGTGCAATGGCAAGATCACGGTTCATCACAGCCTTTATCTCCTGGTATCAGGTGATCTTTCCACATTAGCCTCCCAAGTGACTGGGACTACAGGCATGTGCCACAACATCTGTCTGATCTGTTGTGAAGACGAGGTCTTGCTGTGTTGCTCAGGCTGGTCTTATATTCTTGGACTCAAGCAGTCCTCCCACCTTAGCCTCCCAAAGTGCTGGGAGTATAGGCATGAACCACTCTGCACTCAGCCTTTTAAAAAAAATAATTAATTGTTATTATTATCATTTTTATTTTAAAGATGTGGAGTATCTACACCACTTCTTAGAAGAAAAGAGTGGATTTCAGCTCTATTTACCCACAGGGCAACCAGATTAATACCAGACACTCCTATTAGTTTTTGTATCTTCCTTCTTTCACTTCCTAGTACTCTACCCCTGTTCTGGAACACTTCACAAAATAAGCTACCTTGTGCAAGTCCTTCCTCAGGTCCTGTATTTTTGGTGGTGGTGGTGATGGTGGTGGGAGAAGGGGACTTAGGCCAACATTGTTATCCATCTCATCCAGCAGGCTGACAGCTTCCAGAGGGAAGAAAATGCACTTCTTTAATATATATATCCTCAACTCTAAAAACCAGGCCTGGCATGAATTAGGTGCTCAAAAATATTGGTTGAACTTATTTAATAAAATCTGTGAGGTCTAAAAGGGCAGGAACAGCATTCTTAACTTATTCACTTATTTACCAAATGTCTGTAGCCTACCATATGTCAGGCACTGGCCTAGTGGCTACAGGCAGAGGTAATGAACAAAGTCCCAACCCTCATGGAGCATGTACCCTACTAGTGGGAGAAACACAACAATGACTATGCAGTACATGAAATGAAATGGTAAAAACATCTGTGGAGAAAACAAGTAAGGGAAGGAGCAGCCAGATTAGGGACAAGGTATTATTTTATACAGGATGGTTAGAGAAGACTATATTGAGAGATTTAGAGATATGAAGCCAAGGTGGCAGCAAGTTATATGAGAGATTGGGGAAAAGTTCAGGCAGAAGAAACTCAAAGGCTTCAGGCAAAAGGTAGCCCTAGGGAGGCCAGTGTGACTGGAGCAGAATGAACAGGGAAAGTTAAGGAAGACATAAGGAAGGGTGAGAGGTGTCAGAGTACAGACTGTCTTTAGACATTTGCTTTAATAATGAATGACATTAGAAAAATTTGAAGAGAGCAGTTGTATGATCACATTTACATGTTACGATATTATTATGTTGTATAGAGAATAGATAGAAGGGGGCAAAATGGGAATCAGGAAGACAGGTTAGGAGACTCTTCCATTGTTCAAGGCAAACGATTATACTGGCTTGGTCCAGAGTAGTAAAGTTGTTGAGAAGTGGATAAATGTTACAGAAAGAAATACTGGGATTGATAGATGGATTAAATGTGGAGTACAAAAGAAAAAGAGGAATTGAGGATGAATACGATTAATTTGCATGAGCCACTGGAAGGATAGAGTTGACATTTTCTAAGCAAGGATAGACTGTGGAGTAAGCCAGATTACGAGTTGGTGGGAAGAAGAATTTCAATTCTGCGACTCTTAATTTTGAAATGTTTATCAGACAGCCAACTATAAAAGTGGTAATGCCAATTAAGCAATTGACAGCACAAGTCTCAACTTCAGATGAGGGACCCGATCTAGAGCTACAAACCCGCAAAGTGATGTAGATAATATTTGAAACCATAAAACTGGATGACATCAACTAGGGGTAACCGTGGATAGAAAGTAGAATAAATCTGAGAAATGAGCCCTAAAACATTCCCTCTTTTAGAAGTCATAGAATGATGATTAGCCAGTGAAGAAGAAAGTGAGTGAAGAGAAGAGCAGAGAATGATGAACTAGAAGATCAGTGAAGGAAATGCTTGAAGGAGGAGAGAGTAATGGCCTGTGTCACCTGCTTCTGATAGATCAAGTAAGATGAGGACCATGGAGCAACCTTTGGGTTTATCAATATGGAAGTTATCCACAACCCTGGCAGGACCTATTTTGATGGAAAAGTGCAGAGGGATATCTGATTGAAATAAGTCAAGAGAGAATAGGAATGGGGGGAATTTGAAAACACATCTTAATTATCTCCTTTCTCCTTAGAGCTATGGCATGTTGCATATTGTGAACAACATAAATTATGAATTATGTGTGACCCATGAATTCATCTTAGATAAGGAGCTCACCTCTAAGCTGTCATATTTCCCTCTATTATTTTCTGAGCTGTAAAATAATCAGAAGTTTAAAAATAATATTCTCCCCATTTCAACAGTCATTCAAATATAATGGTGCACATTATATATATATTTAAAACCTATAAGGAAGGTAATATTTTTATTCTCATTTTATACAGGAGGAAACTAAGACACCAATTTGCCCAAGGTCACATAACCAATACGTATCACCATATTCTAAGGGAAGGGTGAGCATTTGGAAAATTCAGAATTCCCATTTCTAGGTCTCTTGGGGCTACAGTATCATCTTCACTAGCTTTTCTCTGATACTGGGTTCAGAAGTGGAATAGCTTTCATTAAAGATTAGGGGATTTTTTGAGCAGACCCCTGCAGAGATGAAAACCTTGGCTATTGCTGCAAAATAAAAGATACAGTGCGTGCTTCTGCATCTGCCTGCTTCTGGGTTTTCTGTAGGTTGGCAAATAATTTTTTTTCCTGTCTTTCATCTGCACCTTTCTTTTAAAAGCTAAAAAGAAAGTTTTCTTTGAGTAGGAAGAAAAATGGCATTCTTTTATAAAGAATCTGTGTGTATACATAATGTTTCATGATAAAGTAAAGAAAGCAGCAAAGAAAAGAATTTTGAGGCAATGCGAAACATTTTGTCTTTTGAATTTGAATTCCACATTTTCTGTCCCAGGAGATAATTTTTTTCTTCTAAATTCACCATTATTAAACATTGTCCTGCTACATTGTTTGCCTTTTCAGTAACTCCATATCCTCCTATGATAAATAAGTGATAAAGTAGATATTATCTCATATATGTCCTGGCCACATAGGATGAGGTAAAACTTGGAGTTAAGCAACCTGGATTTAAGTTCCAGTTCAACCACTGCTCTTGTATTTGAGTAGTTTTTTTTTTTCCCCTCGGCCTATAATAATGAACCATTTTCACAAAATCAAATTGGAATAAAGAAGATGAACTATGTTATTCTGACCCCTTATTACTCATTTCCATCATCCCAGCTTCCATTTTCTTTTATTGGGGGCACTCAAATAGCCTCTGAATTATTTTCCCTACATCCAGTCTTGTCCTCTTCTAATTCCTTTCCTACACTGTAGCCCAAGCAGTTTTATAGAATACAAATCTTGACTATGTTTCTCTTCTCATTTAAAGATTTTAAAGGTTGCTTCACAGCACTTAAGACAAATAACCCATTTTGTAAAGTACTCATATTTCTCCAGAATCTAGTCCCTGCCTACTTCAACTGTTAATTATACACCATTCTCCCTATCTCCTTTTTAAGATTGTCTATACTGGTCATCTTGCTTTTTCTGGCTCCTCATGCTGTTCCTTCTATCTGGAAAACTCCCTGACCCATCCCTCATCAATGAATTAATTACTACTTACCTTTTAGAACTCAACTCAAATTCACTTCCATAGGGTAATATTCTCTTATTCTCCCACAACTTTTCTAGAATAGGTCCATCTCCCCTGTGATATGTCCCTATAGACTTTGCACTTCCTTATAGAACTTATTAAAACTCAAATTAAATATTTTCTATGTAATAATTTTTCTGATGACTAATCTCTGATAGAAAGAAATCTTTGTAAGGCAAAAACTATCATTCCCTATTACTTAGCTCTTTGCCAGATATACAGTCAGCACTCAATAAGATTTGTTGAATGAATTAATGCAAGCCTTTTATTTTCTGTATATGTAAAATGAAAGTGATTCCTACATGTTGACTTTTCAAGGGTCTGTAGCTATTATATATGATTGGCAGTTGCATGCTCAGTAAACAATGATTCCTTCTTCTCCTCTGAACATATTCTCCTTGTTTCTTCATGAAATAGATTTTCATGAAGGTATACTTTCAGAAGCCTTGTGGGTACTGAAAATACAGCTTAGTGGACCCCCAACTGGGCCAATCAGGTGCCATTCCTCTGTAGTTTGAAATTGGGCCTTCCATATGGCAATTCATTCTGGATTCATCTTTGAATGGAGGGATATATAAAAAAAAGCAAACTAAAAACTAAAAACAAAACAACATACATAACAACAATAGTATCAACAGAAACCTAAACTAAAACTAGAGAGCAAAAGAGTGGATATTTGCCAGAATTTGGACCAAGTAGCAGAGAAAGTTAATATAATAAATAAATAAATAAAACAATGGCACAGATGAGAGAGAAGCTGAGATAGAATTGGAGAGAAATTGGAGAGAAAAGTCTCTGGGTTCCTTATGACTTTCCCCTTTCCTGCTTCTGCTTCTTTTGTGAGGCTTGGCTCTCTGCCTGCCCTTGAGTTGGTTTCACAAGATAGCTCTGTATCCTTTATGATGAACTTTTTCCTTCCCTGCATAAGCCAGCTTCTCAGTGTCTATTGTTTGCAATTAAAGAATTGCAAATAAAAGAATATTTTAAAATATTGAGAGAAAATAGTGAACACTCCATAAGTGATATTTGGAACAAGTATACTTACCTCTAATGCTACTTCTCAAATTGCACTTGTACTGGTTGACATTTATTGAATGTATTCTACTTTGGTACAAAAAGAGCATTTAAAATTTATCTCAAATCTTTACAAAATCTTTGTTACGTGGACTTTTAGATGCTTCACACATTGCATTTTTAATTTGTTCTATATGTATCTGTGTCCTTCACCATATGTCAGCATGGCAATGGGAGAGCCTTTGCTATTATTTATTTTTAATCATTGGTACCTTGAATAGCTCCTGACATATTATTGTGCATGAAGACACATTTTGTTGACTGACTAACTGAATGTTCTTGTGTAGGTTTCCTAAATCTGTCTAAGATTTGTTTCCTTACTTTTAAATAGGTAATTTATACCTGTCACATAGAATTGGAGTGAAAATCAGATGATAGATGTAAAAGCCATCTGAGAATTTTGAAATAAAATATAGATTGCCATTAATACTCTTAGTTGTTAAGCAGGGTAGTGCTATCAACACTATCTTACAAATGAGAACCCCTAGGCCAGAAAGATCAAATGGCATGCCTAGGATTAACAGCATTAAATATAAAAAGAACACTATATTCTCAAATATCAAGAATGCTTTAGGCAAATTATATCTGAAGAAAAATCTACTATAGATGATAACAAAGATTTATGTTCATTAACAAAAGCAGGATGTGTTTTATCAGTGACATTGGGATAAATAGGCACAATACAATGAAAGAAGATTCTATAGAATGAGATGAGCCAAGAACACAGAAGAAATACAGTCAGAAGAAACAAATCTCCAAATAGGGCTGAGTGGTAGCAACACCATTACCAAATGCTTCAGTTATGACTGCACCTCATCATAATCCTATCACAAGATAAACCTCTAAGTAACATGGGATCTCCATATGTATACCTTGAGGTTACACATGGAAATAAACTGAAAATAAACGGATGAATTTTACACAAAGAGAAAATGATGTTATGATGAAGATGGGTAGAATTGAATTGCTAAGTTTGTGATATGGAGAACATTCTGGGCCTAAAGATTTGTTCAGTGGTTCACTAATGTGTTCTTAGTGTAAATAAAGAAAATTATTTGAACACTTCTGGCCTCATCTTGTAACCTGGTAACCATACACTGGTTAATCGTTCTCTTCTTGAATTTATAAAATAATATCACAGAAAAAAAGTCAAAACCTTATTTCTTGATCATTACCATTTCCTACAAAAATAAAACACTTGCCTATCATACAAGTTTCCCCATGTAAGCAATTGACATCCTTATCCTTCTAGTAGCTAAAGTCAAAACTCTCTTTGACTTTTCCATTTATCTAATACACATAGTAAATCCATCATCAAATTGTGTTGGCTAAATATTTAAAATAAGATCACTTAATAATTCACTGTTACAAACCGGGCTCGGTGGCTCAGCCTGTAATCCCGCGCCTTTGGGAGACTGAGGTGAGTGGATTGCCTTAGCCCGCAGGTTCGAGACCCGCCTGGGCAGCGAGACCTCATCTCTACAATAAATCAAAAAATCAGCCGGGTGTGGTAGCTCATGCCTGTAATTCCAGCTACTTGGAAGGTTGAGGTGGAAGAATCACCGGAGCCCAGCAGGTTGAGGCTGTGGTGGCCGGGAGCGGCCACTGCACTCCAGTCTGGGCGACAGAGTGAGACTCCAACTCAGAAAAAAAAAAGAAAAAATCACTGTTACCACCTGGGTCTAAATTATCATCATCTCCTTGGTTGGAGAAGGTGGTAGATCCCTACTAGTCTTCTGGCTTTTCCCCTTGCCTCCCTTCAGATTATTCTAAATGTAACAACCAAATGGATCCTAAGAATTTTAGTGGACAGCTCCTTTTTGCAATAGGTTTTTAATCTCTAATAGTCAGAGTTCTCCAGAAAGACAGAATAAAGAAGAAAAAAAGGAAGTAGGGAAGGAAGGAAGGGAGGGAGAGAAGGAAAGAAAAAAAGAGAAGGTGAGAGAGAAAGAGGGAGGGAAGAAGATGAGAGGGAGTTTAATAGAATTGGCTCCCATCATTATGGAGGCTGAGAAGTCCCATGATAGGCTGTCTGTAAGCTGGAGACCTTGGGATGTTGGTAGCATGGCTTAGTTCAGTTCCAAAAGTTGCAGAACTAGGAAAACTGGTGGTGTAATCTTAGTCCATAGCTAATGGCCTGAAACCCTGGAGGAAGGGGGTGCTGGTATAAATCTTGAGGTTCCAGGTCTAGAGATCCTAGAGTCCTGATGTTCAAGGGCAGGAGGCAAATAATATGTTCCAGTTTTAGCAGAGAAAGAGCAATTCACCTTTCCTCTGTTTTTGTTCTATCCAGATCCCCAGCTGATTGGATGGTGTCCAATCATATTGAAGGCACACTTTCCCAGTGAGTCTACTCAAACTCACATTCCCATCTCTTCTGGAAATACCATAACAGATATACCCCCAAAATAATGTTTTACTAGGTATTTCTTAATCTACTTAATCTGACACCTAAAATTAATCATCACATCACCCATTTAGAAAAAAATGCAAAAATTATTATAATGATCTATAAGACATAACATAATCTACCCAAATACAGCCTATGCATACATATTGAAATAATATCACGGTCTCTATCTCTATTATTGACTTGAAAGAACATCTTCAACATACTTGCTTTTATTTAAGAAATGATAGATTATAAAAACAAAATCAAATTATACATAAGCACTGTACTCTAGTTGATAAAGTTATTTCACATAGGGATATGATGATAGTTCTAGAACCACTATCCATGCTTGAATTTAACATTTTAAGTTAATGGATTGCAGACAGCATTATCCAGGTTTCTGTTAAAGTAGAGGACTACAGATAAGCAAAAGCAGGAGACTTTAATGGCCTATGTAGCAATGGAGTAGATTTGGAGGCATTAGTATGAACTTGTGTTTAACTTAGTATAGATAATATAGTTAGTTACATATAGAAATAGTTATAGATATATGTACAGTCATAGGTTAATATATGCACATCTATGTATTTCTTTGTTCTGTTAGCTAGAAGAGTCTAGAAGCAATTAAATCTCAGTAGCAATAGGCACACACCATGTGCTCAGACCATAGTTTATAATACCATTTCTCCCATGAAAAAAACCAGAGCTCTTTGCAAAAATGACAAATTCTAGGACTGGGGCTGAAAATATACAAAATGAACTTGTAGCATTTTGTGGAACCAGAAAGTAAGGAAGTGTTCAAATATGCATGTATATGCATGCACACACAAACACATGCACACACACATTGGTGGGTACATCAAAAAGACAAGGGGACACAGGAGCCAACTGACAGAGCTCTCAATGGCCAAAGCTAGAACAATCTAAGCAACAAAATAAAAATAAAGTAGTATTGGATAATAATTCAGAGTATAAAAATAAATATCCTTAAGCCCACACTAGTCTAAATAATTAATAAGGAAGAAGAAGCCTCATGAGAAGAACTTCAAATAATTTCAGCAAACATTCCACCCTAAAAAAGATAGAGCAAAACTCCCTATTCCTAAGTATGTGAGCTGTGTAGATAACTTTCTTCCATTGAGTAAAACATGAAAGTGGGGAGAGGGAAGAGTAACTTTATAATAGAGCAACCTAACAAATACTATTTCACCTGGGTGATCAAGATTAGCATCAACAGAGATAAGTCATGCTGATAGTATATACTCTGGGAATAATGTGATTAAAATGACACGTTATTTCTGTGCTTCATTCTCCAAACATATAACCTTGGTCTAATAAAGAGAAAACATCAGACAAATTCCAACTGGGGGAAATTCTACCAAACATCGGACCAGAATTCCTCAAAATTGTCAAGGCTTTCCAAGTTTAGGAAACTGTCATAGCCAAGAGGAACGTAAAGAAGCATGAGTAAATATAATGTATCCAGAATCAGATTCTGGAGAGAAAAAGAACATTAAGTAAACTAATCAATAAACAAACTTACTTTAACACTAAGCCAATCTGAATAAAGTATGGAATTAATTTAATAATCATGTATTGATATTTAGTTCATTAATTGGGACACATACACCATACTAAAATTAAGATTTGAATAATAGAAAAAACTAGGTATGGAGTATGTAGAAACTCTTGGTAATATCTATAATTTTTCAGTAAACATAAAACTATTCTAAATAACAAGGTTTATTTAAAAATAGCATGCAAAAGTAGTCATACATAAAATCCTATATCGTTACTTATATACATATAAGTAGACACCTTAAAGGACACTCTTGAAAATAATATGAATTGGTATTTACTTAAAATATTATTTAATCTGTTTTGATTATTTCTAAATGCTATTAACACACATGTTAGTTTATTAAAAAGCTAGTCTGGCCGGGCTCGGTAGCTCAGCCTGTAATCCCATGCTTTGGGAGGCTGAGGTGAGTGGATTGCCTGACCCTGCGGGTTCAAGACCCGCCTGGGCAACTTAGCGAGACCTCATCTCTACAATAAATCAAAAAAATTAGCTGGGCGTGGTAGCGCGCTTTGTAGTTCAGCTACTTGGAAGGCTGAGGCAGAAGGATTGCTGGAGCCCAGCAGGTTGAGGCTGCAGTGGCCGGGAGCAGCCACTGGACTCCAGTCTGGGCGACAGAGTGAGACTCCACCTCAAAAAAAAAGCTAGTCTGTTTGTCTATTATCTATCTACCTATCAATCAATCTATTTATTATCTATCTATTTAAAGAAGGGTCATATCCTAGGGGCGTCCTTTTCTCCTAAAATGTTTTTTTCTTTATTATTAAGAAGACGCAGCCCCTCTTTTATTACTGAAGGTTGTATAGGCATCCCCAGGAAGCAGCATTTTTTGATCTGATAACATGCCCCAGATTTATTTTTTTTCTTTCCATTAGGATAACTTCAAACAGTCTGAGACAGCTAATCAAAGTAACTGTTGAATCTTGACGACCAGAGCTTCACATGCCAAGCATTTTCTCCCAAACTGGGTTATTTAGAGTCCAATGAAGCTGGGAATAAATATATAAAGCTAAGTAATTTGGGGAGATTGAAGAATTTTTCAGAAAATTTCTTTCACTTGGAAGCATGAAATTACATGCACTACAGTGGAATGAAATCAAATCAATCAGCAGCTGAGAATCTCCCAGGCTCTACAATCAGCAGGAGCTCAGAAGCCTTTCACTGGGAAGGAAGCCAAGGTCTAGTAGAATGCAAAGAGACTGAGGCCTTGTCCTCTGGGAGATACATCTTTGGTTGCTGATAAGGGGTGTACATTGGAGAATACAGAACAATCAGATGAAATGTGGCGGTATGGGAGTGATTGTCCTAACATCCAACTCCTGATCTTACAGTTCCCTACCAGAGTCATTCCTAATTTCCTTTTGGATAAAGTCCAAACTCCATATAGTGGAATATCATTCTCTTGAGGACTTTATCCTTACCTCCCTTTTGAGCCTATTTTCATCACTTCCTTCCTTACTCTCATACAACTGTATCAGCCAGATTCTTCTTTTTGTGGATAACTGAATGACCAAGCTCTCTCAGGGTTCTTTGCCTTTGCACCAACATGTCTAGAACACCCAGAATGCCCATCATTTGCCTCATTGCCTGGAAACCCCTGAGAATTCACCTCCTTCAAAGCAATCTCCATCACACCCTCATTCCAAGATAAGTGTCCAGGTCTGTTCTTGCAAAAAACATTGCACTAAGATCTATTATAACACATACCATATCAGATTTTTTCATTTCTCTTTCCACAGGACTGTGAAACTTTTGAAAATAAAGACCTTACCTTTATTAAGATATACTAAGCATGTGACACAGAATCCATCACTTTGTAGGTACTCAAAAGCTGTTCATGAATGACAAATGGATGGATGAATTTGGCAGTTTATGGGAAAGTGTTAGAATTTGGAATGAGCTACTTAAAACAAAATAAAACAAAACACAAATCCAAAGTAAGGATTTCAAACATTCAAGGAACTTTGCTGAAAGGCATCTACAAAAGTACAGAACACTGCAACCTGAAATGAATACAAAACCTAACCCCAAAAGAAAAACAAGAGCTGTTTCTAAAAATGAATCTATTACAAATGCCGGCCAGCTCCTCTAATACTTTTTTTATGATTTGCAAAAAATGTTCCCAATATATCAGGGTATAAATGGAGGCAGAGGACATTTACAAATATCATAAATCAGCTCTAGTCTCTCATAATCAGGCAGGTATCTATCTAAGAGAATGTCTTTTGGAGTGCATCAGTAATTAGGGGGTTAATGGAAAATTACCCGCACCCTCCAAAATTTTTTTTTTTCTATGACTACCCTGAGGACAATGGAATCACAGGCTGAGAGTACTACAGGTTTATTAAGAACAAATCATGCCCAAACACTTTGATAGCTTTTTTGATAGTAGCTGTTCAATTCTTACCACATTTGCTCCATTGGCTCTACATTGCCTTCTAAATCAATTTAAAATACCTTCTTTTGCATTGACCTTCAAGGCTCTCCAATATTTGGTTTATTACTTTGCTTTTCTCTCCTCTCTTTCCAATTCTATTGATGGTATCCCTCTGAGCTCTTTGTCTTTGATCACCTGCTCTGACTTTGTGCTTACTCTCACTTATGTGAATTTGCACATGCTAATTTCTCTACCCCAAAAGCCAGTCCCTTCTCTAGGCTATCTAGTGTAGTTCTACAAATCCTTCAAAGTCTATTTTTGATTACACCTTCAGGAACCTATACTGTTCAGGCCAACTTCCAACATCAGAGTTGGTAGTTCATTCCTTTAGTATTCTGTTGTACATATATCTGTTGCAAACCTGTAATATAATTTATTTTTACCTGTATATGTTACTTCAATTAAGCTATGAACAAAATTACTAGAACAAAAACTCAACTAGGACAGGCATTTTTGTGTGTTGTTTCTTAATGTTGCCTAAGTACTGTTAAAACATACAACTCCCTACACATACACATATACACACAGTTTGATAAATGAATAAATTCCCCCTTAGTAAGACTATGTTATTTAACATCATGGCAGATGGCCTGACATATAATACCTGCTCAATAAATTACGATTTTATTGATGGAATGGTATAAAATGGAAGGAAACAGATGTGAATAAACTGACAGTTCTCCAAATAGCATTTATCAACTTTTCTTAGGCTGTAAGCTCCCTAACCCACATAAAACGCCATTTGAATAATCATTGTTTCTTGAAAATATTTCTGGACACCCTTAGTTTTTCATTTGTTCATTTATTGATTTCTTAAACTACAAAAACATAAAAATAGCTGCCAGGTTTTTAGAGTTATGTAACCAGAACTGAGACTTTACAAGAATAATTAATCTTCAAAATAAATAATTTTTATTAAGCTCTTTTTTTAGGGAATTGTATATTCATGTTTAGTTGAGAGGTGTAATTTTAAGAGATCCCTGTATCCTTCATCCAGTTTTCCACAATGGTGCATTTTGCAAAACTACAGTACTATATCATAATCAGGATATTGATGTTGTTACTGATACAGATGTTGTTACAGATACAGATGTTGTTACAGATACAGAATATTTCTCTCACCACAAGGATCCCTTGCATTGCTCTTTTATAAGGAAGTTGATAAACTTCCTTCCTGCCAACCCCTTCTTAACCACGGGGGGGGGGGTGATATTAATCTATTTTCCACTTCTGTCATTTTTCACTTTAAGAATGTTGTACTAACAAGAGTACCTGCATAATGAACATTTGTATACCTAACCCTGAATTGTACCCACATCTTTAAAATTAAAAAAATAGCAGTATAAAAAAACCATTATATAATAATATAATCTAGTATAATTACAATGTATAATAATATATTATAACATATACTAGTTTATACTTATGATAAATTATTATAATATGTACTTATTATACATTAAATTAATATTACATTGGTCAGGCTCAGTGACTTAGTCTGTAATCCCAGCACTTTGGGAGGCCAAGGTGAGTGGATTACCTGAGCCCATGGGTTCGAGACCAGCCCAGGCAAATTGGCAAGACCTCCTCTCTACAATAAATTTTAAAAATTAGCCAGGTATGGTTACGTGCATACCTGTAGTTTTGGTTTCTTGGAAGCCAGAGGAGGAAGGATCACTGGAGTCCAGCAGGTCGACACTGGGGTGGCCATGAGCATGCCACTGCACTCCAGCCTGGACCATGGAGTGAGACTCTAACCCCCCAAATTAATATTATATTAATGTAATATATATAACAATATAATAATATAATATAGATGACAATAAAAAAATAATGTGGTACAAATGGAATTACACAGTGTGTGACCTTGTATGATAGGCTATTTTCACTCAGCATAATTTCCTAGAGGTTAATACAGTTCATTGTATGTATCTCTCACAGTTTGTTCTTTTTAATTGCTGAACAGTGTTTCATGATATGAGGTACTACAGTATGTTTAATAATTTACCCATTGAAGGACATCTAGGTTGCTTCCAGTTTTGGCTGTTAGGAATAATGCTACAATATAAACAGATTTTTTGGAACATGTTTTTATTTCTCTGAGATAAATCTCCAGGAGAGCAGTTACTGTGCCATGTTGTAGATGCATGCATGTTCAGTTGTTTTAGGAAATTGCCAAATTGTTTTCCTGAATTACTGTATATTTCCTATTTCCACCAGTAATGTATGCATGATGCAGTTTCTTCACATCCCTCCAGAATTCGGTGTTTTAACATTTAATTTGGCCATTTTGATAGGTGTGTAATAATAGCTCATTATGATTTAATGTGTACTTCCCTAATGGCTAATGATGTTGAACATCTTCTAATGTGTGCTCATTTGCCATCTGTATATCCTACTTGGTGAAATGTTTCTTTACATATTTTATAATTGGATTGCTTGGTTTTAAAAAATTGTGTTTTGAGAGTTCTTCATACTAGTTTTATATTTTAGTTCTACATTAAATTATGGCTTACAAAATTTTCTCCTATCATATAATATGCCTTTTCTTCCTCTTAGCAAGATATTTTGTAGAGCAAACGTTTTTAATTTTGATAAAATCTAATTTACCGATTTTTATTTTACGGATCATATTTTGCTGGCAAGTCTAAAAACTACTTTGACTAGCCCTAGACCTTAGATATTTTCTTCTTTTTTTTATAAAAATGTTTATAGTGTATTTTTCATATTTTGATCTATGATTCATTTTTGAGTGGAGTTTTGTATGTAGTGTGAAACTTAAGTAGAGGTTTTCTAAATAGAAAGAACATTTTGGAACATCAAGAATAAAGAAAGAACATTGTCAGCAAAAATATGGATAAATACAATAGGCTTTCCTTCTTGAGTTTTCTAAATCACATTTGAGGGCTGAAGCAAAAGTTAAGCACTGTCTGATGAAGTTCTAAATTCATGTAGTGGAAATATTTAAGATAATTGTATTATAAATAAGAGAGGGCAAAGGGACCTACAAATTTCTATACTTATACAGACCTGAGATTTCTATATTTCACACAAATTGCTAAAATGACTATACCAGTAATGTTGTCTCTGTCTGCCCATCTGTATCGATTATATCTTTGTCTCCTGTATATCTATCTATCAATCAATCTATCTATCCATCCACCCCTCCATTCATCCCTCCATCTATCCATCCAACTATTCATCCATTTATCTATTTCTCATCTCTCTATCATGCAATACCTAGAACAATCATTTAAAAAACTGACACATTCTTTCAGTTTTTCTTCATCTGAATATGACTTGATTTCTCTTTTATTCCTGAAGGATATTGTTGAAGGACATAGGATTCTGGTTTGACAGGTCTCTTTTTTCCAGAGCTTGAAAAATATTGTGCTACTTTCTTCTTGACTTTTTGTTTTCTGATGAGAAATCCCCTGTCATTTGAATTCCCCCCCGGCCCCCTATATAAGGTGTCATTTTTTCTCTGACTGCTTTCAAGATTTTTTTGTCCCTTTAGTTTTTAGAAATTTAATTATGATATGCCATGGCATGGATTTCTTTGGGTTTAGTCTGTTTTGGTTTTGCTCTATTTCTTAATTATAGGTTTATATCTCTTGTCAAATCTGGGGATTCTTCAAGTACTTTTCCATATCTGCCTCCTTTCCCCTCTTCTTCCAGCTCTCTGATGACATGAATGTTAGATCTTTTCTCACAATTTCACATTCCCCAGAGCTCTATTCCTTTTTTTTTTTAAAGTCTGTTTTCTCTGTTTCAGAGTATATAATTTCTGTTGTTCTGTCTTCCTGGTTGTTTATTCTTTTCTTGGTTGCTTATTCTGTTGTTGAGGATGCCTACTGAGGTGCTTATTTTAGTAATATTTTTAAGTTCCAACAGTTCCATTTTTTAACATATTTTATTTATTTGCTCAGAGTTTTTTTGTTTGTTTGTTTTTGTTTTTGGGCTTTTTTTGAGGTGGAGTCTCACTCTGTCGCCCAGACTGGAGTGCAGTGGCCACTCCCGGCCACCACAGCCTCGACCTGCTGGGCTCCCGCGATCCTTCTGCCTCAGCCTTCCAAGTAGCCGGAATTACAGGCACACACTACCACGCCCAGCTGATTTTTTGATTTATTGTAGAGATGAGGTCTCGCTGCCCAGGCGGGTCTCGAACCTGCGGGCTCAGGCAATCCACTCACCTCAGCCTCCCAAAGGCGCGGGATTACAGGCTGAGCCACCGAGTCCGACATTGCTCAGAGTTTTTATTTCTTTGTTGGAGTTTTCTAATTTTTTTATTTGTTTCAAGTGCATTCATAATTGTTCTTTAAAGCATTTTTATAGTGGCTGTTTTAAAATCTTTGTCGGATAATTTGAATGTATTTATCTTGATACTGGCTTTTTCTGTCTCTTCTTTAGAGGGAGAAGGGGAAGGTAAATCCTTGTTAATTGCTAGTTGGAAAAGGAAATCCAAGTTCCCTACTCTACTTCTATTGTCACTTGAGGCAGGCATGGGTTTCTACCTCCCATGCAGTCTTCATAGACCGTGATGGGGCAAGGGTGGCCTTGTAACTACTGGACAATGGTGAAAGTCCTGACTCTTCATTAGGCCTTCTATGATTTTCCTTTCTCCTTGCAGAGAGGGGAGGAATGTTTTGTTTCTGCCCAGTGGGGTAAAAGTCCAATCTCCTCTCATGGCATCTTCAGACATGATGTAGAAGAGAAAAATCTTGATACTTGACAGGATGAAGTCCTGGCTTCCCATTTGTCCATTTCTGACATCACTTCAATGGTGGTGTTGCTGTGCCTCATTACAACCTCATAAGGATAAAAGTGTGGACTCTGCACTTGGCCTTGGCTGGCATGGGTAAGCAAAGGAGTCCACTGTTTCTTCTGCGGCATTGGCTGGAATACAGCAGCTATTGTCTAAAAGTGTTCTGTATTTCTGGGCTCCCCCTTTTGTGGTCCTTTGCCTAGAGAAAGCAGACTTTCACTAGCTTTAAAAATTTTTTCTTGGTTGGGCTTGGTGGCTCAGCCTGTAATCCCACACTTTGGGAGGCTGAGGTGAGTGGATTGCCTGAGCCCACAGGTTAGAGACCTGCCTGGACAACTTGGCGAGACCTCATCTCTACAATAAAATCAAGAAATTAGCCAGGCATGGTAGTACACGCCTGTAGTTCCAGCTACTTGGAAGGCTGAGGCGGAAGGATCGCCGGAGCTCAGCAGGTCGAGGCTGCGGTGGCCGGGAGCGGCCACGGCACTCCAGTCTGGGTGACAGAGTGAGACTCCAACTCAAAAAAAAAAAAAAATTTTTTTTTTTTCTTATCTGCATTTTTAGCATTTGGGGATTGCCAACTTCTTTGGTTTCAAGTCTTGTATATATGAGGCAAAAATATAATCCAGGAAATTCACTATTGTGTTTTTTCTCATGTCTCATTTTCCCTAGGTAGTTTGCCTCCTCTTCACCTTTCAGAGTTTCTTTGTGTTTGTTTTTCATATAATGGTCAGGTTTTCTAGCTGTATTGAGCAGGAGAACTCAGGTGAAATATGCCTATTCCATATTTCCAGAAGCAGAAATCCATTGCTTTATTATTTTTATTAATCCCATTTTACAGATGAGAAAACCAAGGTGTAAAACGGTTAGATATCTTGTCCATGGTCAGACAGCTACTTAGTGGCAGAGTAAGGATTTGAATTCAGGCCATCTGGTATGACAAACTGTATGTATAACTTGAATTGAATGCATAGGTGAAGCTAATCAACCAAAATTTAATAAGATTGTAAACCAGGGGAGGGAGGGGCATACCTCATCAACAAGGGTACTTGCATAGTGAACATTTGTATACCTAACACTGAATTGTACCCCACACCTTTAAAATAAAGAAAACAAAAACAAAAACAAACAAACAAACAAAAAGGTTGTAAATCAGTAGTAATCCAAGTAGGGGTGTAGATGGATTATCAGTTCACCAGCACTGGGGGACTGCAATTGCTTACTTGTTGCTATTTAAAAGTTATGCAGGGCTCTCTATTCATCCAGTAGCTTTTAATATGTTGCTTCTTTTGCAAACAAGTTTTACATCTTAGTTTCTGATTAGTTTTTTAGTTCTTTCGGTGGACTAGGATTGGCATTCCATAGGAACTCTTATAATTAGCTCACCTTTAAAAGTCTTTATTCCGTATAACCTAAGTGCTAGCAACTGAGTTCCTCTCCTACCCCTTAACTGCCTGTGATACAGCTCCAAACCAGAGAGGTGAACCAGTATCTCCCATTGACTCTATTATGGTGAAGATCAAGATGGGCTTCCTTGGAGATGGTAATTGGCTTAACTCAAGTCCTATTTGATAAGCCCCTTGCATGTAATTATTTGGTTTGCTGTCCTCAACACAGTTCCCTTGGAGTATTTCAGCTTTCACTACACTTGGTTCAGCCTCAACCTTTTGCCTTGAAATTCCTGTAGATGGCAGCCCAGGGTGATCCCACTGCATTGAATATCTTTATACTACCCATTTCAAACTAAATATCATTGTTTAAGTAGAATCATACACTGTCAGTACTGGAAGTAAAATCCTTTTATTTTACAGAAAGGATACTCAGTTTGGTGGGTTTAGGGGTGGGTGTCTTATTCCACAAAGTGACATACCCAAGTTATCCAAGGAATTAGTTGTAAACATGGTGAAAGACTTGGGTTTCTTGGGCCCAGAAGACTTTCATTTTTCAGTGTGGTCTCATTAGCAGACTATTTAATTTTTCCTTCATTTTTAATTTCTATGTATGTACAATAGTTGTACATATTTATGGGGTACATGTGAAATCTTTGTGTTTTTTTTTGTTTGTTTTTTGAGTTGGAGTCTCACTCGGTTGCCCAGACTAGAGTGCAGTGGCCGTTCCCGGCCACCCCAGCCTCGCCTGCTAGGCTCCGGCGATCCTTCTGCCTCAGTCTTCCGAGTAGCCGGAATTACAGGCATGCCCTACCACACCCACTGATTTTTTGATTTATTGTAGAGATGAGGTCTCGCTGCCCAGGCGGGTCTCAAACCCGCGGGCTCAGGCAATCCACTCACCTCAGCCTCTCAAAGCGCGGGATTACAGGCTGAGCCACTGAGCCCAGCATGTGAAATCTTAAAACAAGTATACAATGTGTGATGATCAAATCAGGTTCATTAGGGTATTCATCATCTCAAGCATTTATCATTTCTTTGTGTTAGGCACATTCCAACTTCACATTTTTAGTTACTTTGACATATGCATTAAGTTATTGTTAACTATAGTCATCCTGTTGTACTACTGTACACTAGATATTGTTCTCCTACCTAGTTGTATTTTTGACCATCTCCTATACACAATCAGCTTTAAGAATTGCCACTACAAATATTGAATATTACTGTGTCACTTTTGTACAGTTATATTAATATCACTTATTCTAAAGGGGTTTCATTTTTTTCATAAGTCAGTAAAATGTAGTGATCGACAGTGCAAGATGAAATAGATAGTCCTGAGTTCAAAGCCTGGCTTTCCTATTAACCTCAAATATTTACCCTGTACATTGTAGTTTCCTCATCTGATAAGTGGGAATGATGACAGCACCTATTGTTGGGTAGGTTATTTAATATTTAAGTGACCTAAACAACACTTCCAAAGTATTTAGCATAACATCTGCAAATTATTAACTATTAAATATAAAAATATAGTGACAATATTGTTATGCATATATCTTATACATTAACCTATGTGGTAGCTTGGGAAAGTATGTTCCTTTCCATATTAAAGATAAGAAAACATAAATATTACACTTGTACAAAACTTTACAAGTATATATGCAGCCTTTATACATGCTTATTTAGTTACTATCCAAAGGTTCTATGTGATTAATTAATAGTATTCCCATTTTAAGATTGTTGACAACAGGTAAAGTGACAAGGCTAGTTAGTGACCACTAGGACCTAAACTCCATGAAGACAGGAGCAGTGAGTGTTTTGGTATCATCATTACATAAGACACTGGCTAGCATGTAGTAAGCACTAAAAAATATTTATTGAATAAAAATTAAAGTAATAATTATTCTCAAACAATATTCACTATTGCATGAACGCAAAGATTTGTCACTGCCTGTAGTTTGCCACCATTGTTCTTTAACCATTTTCTCCTACTGGCGTTTCATATTATTGAGGGATTACTATATCTAAAGGGAGTGCCATGATTTCTAATTTGTTTTAATAAATTTTTGGCCTTTAACAGATGCACGGCAACTGTACTCTACTGTGTTATGAATTCCAATTATTATAAGACAGATGTCTGCCCTTTCCCACAAAGCTCATAGCTTTGTGAACTTTCCCTGTAAATTGCATCTTAGATTCATAAATAGACATTTTTGATAAGTGTGTATGTGCTAAATATGTGGTTAAATCAATCAGTGAGTTACATACCCCTTAGTTGGAGATGGAAGCACAGAGCAAAGGAGAGATATATTCAAATATATTTAATACAAGCAAAACAATAATAAAACTTGGATGTTATCATTTGGTGATAATTGTCAAATGTAAACCATTTATTTGTCATCCAAAAAGTAGATTCTTTATGATGAAGCTCTGTATACAGGTCATTTAACCCTATGATTAGCTAGAGACAGGTTCAAATCCTGACTCTACTGTCATCATTGATTGTGTGTTCTTAACTAAGTTATTTTGCTTGTCTTCCTTTGTTCATATCAAATTTTGGATTAATGTTGATGATGCTAAATATCAATTAACATGCTCATCGTACTTACTATGTCAGGCAATGCTCTAAGCCTTTTTATGCAGAAATGATTTATTATTCACAACAACCTTCTGAGTAGACAGTTTCCTTTTCGATTTACCAATGTCTACCTCACCGGTGAATTAAATGATTAAGTACATGGAAAAGGCTATGCAGTCAATAAAGTGCTATACATTATTAGCTACAAAAGCTTCTTTGTAACATATTTACATGGACTGTGACAATTTTTATGCAAAATTACACAGACAGACCTCAGTTTAAAATCAGGTGCCACGGTTTATAATCTGAATTTATACAATATACTGAAGCATCCCAAGTCTCATATTTCTAATATGTAAAATGGGCATGATATAGGACCTAACTCATAAGACTCTTTTGAGGATTTATTAAGATGATGATTAGTGCATGGCCTATCACTCAGTAATTGTTTATTATAGTGATGATAGAGATGATGGTGAAGATTAGTGAGTTTATTGAGATAGTGATTTGGAATATTTTAAATGATGATAGCTCCTTAAATTACTTGCACAATATCAAGGGTATTTTAACTGACAAATTACTGTATCTAAAGGGAATATGATTTCTACTTTGTTCTAGTAAATTTTTGGCCTTTAACTAAGGGCATTCGGTGTACATATTCTACTACTTTTAACTACAGTGTTAATATGTGACTATAGTGCATCCTACATTTATTTTTTCTAGCCCCAAATCCAATTAACTCTATTTTATTTTCCATTAGACTCCCAAAACCCAGCAAGGTTAAGTGTTCTGTTAGGATAATGCATATGAATCTGCTTAAAGTATAATGTTCTAAATTCCAAGACGGTCTAAATATTTACTAGATATTCCTGAAAGTAGGAAAACTACCAAACCCTCAACACACTGATGATACAAATTTACACAACGGGGAAACTTGTTCAAGCTACAAAGCAACTACATCATAAACAAAAAAAAGCAATGTAATAACTTATAACTGGTAGAAGAAACTGAGGATATTTATTTACTTTCAAAATTTGTAAACAAAGTTTAATGGAGAAAGAAGGGAGAAAAGAAAGAGTGACATGCCAGAGCTGGCATGGCGAAATAAAACTGCCTAAACTAGAGATATTTAATCCATATCTTTCTGAAGGTTTTGCATGAGTCACAACACAGAACTTACTCATTTTCTACCCAACTCACCTCTACTCCTATGTTCTGTACTTCAGTAAGTGATTCCTGTGGTCCCAACCAATAATGTTTATGCCATGTTTGATACCTATTTCTCTCTCATGCCACATTTCTAAGCAGCCATCACGAGTCCCCTTCTCTCAAGTATATTTATTTTTCTCTGTTCTCATCACTATGTTCCTAGTCTTAACCTTCATTGTTTCTCACCTGTACTATTACAGTAGAACTTTAAGTGAGCATGACCTGATCCAGTCCATTTAGCATGCTATAACTAATAGGATCTTAAATTTAAAAAATAAGCATATCTTGGGGCACACCTCATCAATAAGAGTACCTGATCTCAAACCAGGTGACCAAGGTGAGGTCCAAACTTTACCTACTCAATGACCATCTGTATACCTAACCCTGAAGTGTACCCCACATCTTTAAAATAAATAAAAAAAACACGTCTTATCAATGCAGTTTCTTTCTTAATCTTTATTGATTTCCATCAGTCCTGCAATAATGTCAAACTTCCTAATATGGTCCATGTTCTTCCCCTTTTCTGCATCTCAAACCATCTGAAACTTCTTCCTTTGCTTTTCTGACTTCTCCCTTAAAGCATAACATTCTAGACACACTGAGACTCCTTCAATTATTCAATAGTGTCAATGTTTTCTTTCCTTTTTTGAATTCTTCAACTTGATCTTCCTTCTGCCTAGGGAAGACTTCTCTTCATCTTTCTTCACTTAGGTAATCCCTACCCATCCTCAGAATGTTTAGTCATCACTCTGCAGTAAGCCTTCTGCAAACCTTTAGCTAGGTTATGCAGCTCCCATATTGCCTCCATAGTAGCACTAATTGTTCACTTTTGTCATAGCACTCAAATCACTGATTCATAATTACCTTTCCTTTGTTGTATTTCTGTCTAGGCTCAGTTCTTTGAGGACAAGTTCTTTGTTTGATTTGTTTTTCACTGCATCTGCAGAACCCTTCTGCAAGCCTTCAGTTAGGTTATGTGGCTCACATATTGCCTCCATAGTAGCACTCATTGTTCAGTGTTTTAAAATTTATTTTTTTATTATAAAGATGTGGGGTACAATTCAGGGTTAGGTATGCAAACGCTGATTATACCAATACCCTTGTTGATGAGGTGTGCCCCTCCCTCCCCTAGTAGTTTCCCTCAACTGCCACTCCCACTCAACCCCCGACAGTTTCCCACTACTGCCAATCCCTTTCTTATAGTATTATCATAATTGTTCGAGGTCTGCTTATGAGTGAGAACATACGGTACTCTGTTCTTTGTTTCTGTGATAGATCACTGAGTATGATAGACTCTAAATTCATTCAAGTTGTTGTGAAGTCCATATGCTTGTCCTTCTTTATGACTGCATAATATTCCATTGTGCATATGTACCACATTTTTTTTATTCAGTCCAGCTTCGATGGGCAGCATGGTTGGTTTCATGTTTTTGCTATTGTGAATAGAGGTGCAACAAACATACATGTGTAGGTATCTTTTTTTTGTAGAATGATTTGAGTTCCTCTGGGTATATTACCAATAGGGGAATTGCTAGGTCATATGGAAGGTCAATTTCTAGTTCTTTCAGAAATCACCACACTGTCTTCCAAAGAGGTTGCACTAATTTTAGCAGTGTAGAAGTGTTCCTTTTTTTACACATCCTCACCAGCATCTGATGTTGTTTGTTTTATGAATGATGGCCATTCTTACTGGGGTTAGGTGGTATCTCAATGTGGTTTTGATTTGCATTTCTCTGATGATGAGTGAGGCCGAGCACTTTTTCAGGTGTCTGTTGGCTGCCTGTATATCTTTTTTTGAGAAATGTTTATTCAGGTCTTTTGCCCACTTTTTAATGGGGCTGTTTTTTTTTTTGTTTTTTTGCTTTCAGCACATTTGAGTTTCTTGTAGAGCCTAGATGTTGATGTTAGGCCTTTGTCAGATATACAGTTGGCAAATATTTTTTTCCTTTCTGTGGGCTGTCTCCCTGCTCTCTTGATGGTTTCTTTTGCTTTGTAGAAGCTTGTCAGTTTGATAAGGTCCCACTTGTCTTATTTCTTATGGCATGGGCACTTGGGGTTCTGATCAGGAATTGGTTGCCAGTTCCAATTTCATAAGGGTGTCTCCTGCATTTTCTAAGATTCCTATAGTTTGAGCTTTTACGTTTAGGTCTTTGATCCATTTAGAGTTAACTCTTGTGTATGGTGATAGGTAGGGATCCTGCTTCAATCTTTTGCATGTGATCAGTCAGTTTCCCTAGAGCCCTTTACCAAACAGTTTCTCCTCTCCCCAGTCGTTGTTGTTGGAGGCTTTGTCAAAGATAAATTGGTTGAGAAATTGAGATGTTGCTTCCAGCATCCCTATCCTGTTCCATTGATCTATCTGCTTGTTCTTGTACCAATACCAAGCTGTTGTGATTACTGTAGCCTTATAGTAAAGTTTGAAGTCTGGAAGTGTGACACCTTCTCTTTGTTTTTTTTTTTTGCTAAGTATTGTTTTAGCTATTTGTGGTCATTTATGTTTCCATATGAATTTCTGTATTGTCATTTTCAGGTCTGAGAAGAATGATGTTGGTGATCTAATTGGTATTGTGTTGAACCTGTAGATTGTCTTTGGTAGGATATCATTGTCCACTTTTGTCATAGCACTCAAATCACTGAACCATAATTACCTTTCCTTTGATGTATTTCCTTCTAGGCTCAGTTCTTTGAGGACAAGTTCTTTTTTTTTTTTCTTTCTTTTTTTGAGTTGGAGTCTCACTCTGTCGCCCAGACTGGAGTGCAGTGGCCACTCCCGGCCACCGCAGCCTTGACCTGCTGGGCTCCGGCGATCCTTCCGCCTCAGCCTTCCAAGTAGCCGGAACTACAGGCGCGCGCTACCACGCCCGGCTGAGTTTTTGATTTATTGTAGAGATGAGGTCTCGCCTGCTCAGGCGGGTCTCGAACCCGCGGGCTCAGGCAATCCACTCACCTCAGCCTCCCAAAGGCGCGGGATTACAGGCTGAGCCACCAAGCCCGGTTCAAGTTCTTTTTTTATCACTGCATCTGCAGGACCCTTCTTAAAACAAGGCATAGGTTAGAAACTCAATACACATATGTTAAATTTATGCATGACTGCATGAACAAATTCAGAGCAGAAAGCATTCATATATAAAAAACAAAGCAGTATAAAGGGGTAAAATATGGAGTAATTTTACATAAAGTGGTCATGGAAGAATATTTTAAGATGTCACTTGAGCATAGATCTCAAAGGGAAAAGTGAGCCATGTGGATACTTAGAAATAGAACTTCCAGGCAGAGAGAATTAGGCAGAGCTTTTGAGGTCTGAGGGAATGATAAGAAGACTGATGTAGCTGGAGAGCACTGAACAGAGGAAAGAGTGGTAGTAGAAGTTAGATCATATAGTAACATGTAGGTCTAGGTAGACTTGAGATTTATTCTAAGTGCACATAAATCTATTGAAGGGTGTTAAATAAAGAATGTTTGTATAAGACCCAACATTTATTTCTTGAATAGCCATCATTAAGGACATTGAAAAGCATTTTTGAGGTTTTTTTTTTTTTTTTTTTTTGAGTTGGAGTCTCACTCTGTCGCCTAGACTGGAGTGCAGTGGCTGCTCCCGGCCACCGCAGCCTCGACCTGCTGGGCTCCGGCGATCCTTCCGCCTCAGCCTTCCGAGTAGCCGTAGTTACAGGCCTGCGCTACCACACCCGGCTGCTTTTAGATTTATTGTAGAGATGAGGTCTCGCTTCCCAGGCGGGTCTTGAACCCGTGGGCTCAGGCAATCCACTCACCTCAGCCTCCCAAAGGCGCGGGATTACAGGCTGAGCCACCGAGCCCGGCTTTTCTGAGGTTTTTAAGTGGATTTACCTGGACAAATAATGTTTATAGATATTAAAGATATAAAGTCACAGTCCATTTTACAGATGGAAAATTTAATCCCAGGTAGGCTGATCATCTTACTAAAAATTATACTGAAAATATAGGCTAGCAGAGATAAGAAGTCATGACTTTTGACTCTGGATAAATAAATATATGTGTTACTTGAGATCATATATAGGAGCTCTCAAATGATCATCATAGGTATGAAAAATAATTTGAGATATCACTGGGTTTTCTCACATTTTAAAGATCTGTTTATTTTCTAATTTCCAACTATACTGCAAGAATTCTAAAAGGCAAGTACAGAGTTGTACTCATTTTATAGCATGGCCATAGATGCTGATGTGTCACAGACCATCTACAGTGAATGTCAAATTGCAATGAATGTGTAGTTCACGTCCTCTTAATTCTTCCTAAAGTAATTCCCAAACCATTCATTCCTCTATCAGGTATTTCTATTTGATGCAAGGTACCATACTGAGTACTAATATAACAAAGATAAGTATGCCATGGAATCTTTCCTTAAGGAACTTGTGTCTTAGAGAGGATAAGAGACATGGAGGCTAGCTGTCTTTTAGAACAATGTGAAAAGGGTCATAATGATATTAGCACAGCATATCATAGTTTATCAAAAGCTTTATGATTTAACAAATATAAGTATTATAATAATACTTAATATTTACTGTTCATTTACTGTGTAAGTATAAGTATCTAATGTGCATTATCTCATTTAATTCCCTTCCTAATCCTCTCATTATCCTATGGGCCATAAAACTTGTCAACTTTTTCCATGAGAAAACTGACTACAAGGATGTTCAGGAGCTTGTTCAAGGTCAATCAGTTGGTCAGTGGTAAAGCTTAGACTTGAGAGGCTGTACTTTAAACAATTCATATAATTTGAGAGACATTGGCTTATTTATAATTCTTATAGAAAAATCTATGTACCAGGTTTTACTTTGTCATCATTCCATAGGCAAAGAAACAGGCTCAGAGTATTCAGAAACTTCTTAAAGTCACCATCTAGCCCAAGATACATTCAGTGCCTTTGATTCTAAGTCCTGTCTTACTTCTGCTAGAATATGTTTTCTCTGTGCACTGCTTTGAGTATGCCATAGAGCTGGAGGAACATATTGATTCTGATTTGAATGGTCTGGGAATGAACGTGGGGGGCTTAATTAAATAGGTAATATATCACAGGTAGGACTACCCAACTCTGTTTTAAAATGTCACTGAATCAGAATATTTTGCCACAAGTTGTCTTTTCAGGTTCATTCTATTTCTGGAAAATGCAAATTCAACTTTTCATTTACGCTACTATATTCCAGATAGTGCATACCAACTGATCTGAGCATTCTTTCCCCATCATTGCCAAGCTAAACATTCACAAACAAAATTGTACTCAAATTCTCTTGCAAGCCGAATTTTCTGACATTTACCTGAGAATCTAGCTAAATATTGAATAAATACAACTCTAACAGAACAGGCAAAGGGAATTTCAATAAACTCACCGCAGCATTTTATTGATAAAAATAACAATAGCAATATTATGAACTACATGTTAATTACCATTATACTCATTTTATGCACATTAAAAGCTCTAATCCTCACAACAACCTAGGAGATAGATATACCCATTTTCCATAGGGCATTAAGGATCTGAGATGTTACATCACAGAATTAAGATGAGACTAAGAATGAATGGCAAGCAACATGGCAATATAGAAATTCCATGCCCTTTTCTTACCATAGAAACACCAATTTAACAGCCACCAACAGATAAAAATCACTTTATGAGAGCTCCCAGATCTAAGTGAGAAGTTGCAGCACATCAGTTGAGCACAGAAACAAAAAAGACACATTGAAAGCAGTTAAAAAACCAAACAAACAAAAAACACTTTCACGGTACCCATTTCACCCCTCCTTTAAACTGACCATAACACAGTGCTAATTTAGATCCCATTGGTTTGTGAATTCTCCAATGGTGGAAAGAGAGAGTGAAGAGAATATCTCATTTCCTATCCTTTCAGGGTACTATCTGAGAGGCTTGTGTCTATTTGTACCTCACCCAGAGCACTGAGGAAATATGCATGAATAGGTCGCCTAGGAGTAGCTAAGTACAAAAATAAAGGGAAGAGGACTTTCAAAAATGAGCACACAGATCTCAATAGCCATCCTGCTATCCCCAGCAGCAGACCCACACCTGAACCTTATTGGCAGACCCACCCAAGGATCTACCAGCTCACCTTCCCAGAATCTCTGGGTGGGCTGACTAGTGAAGGGCTTCTTCTGACAAAAACAGTCTCCAAAAACAAGAAAAGGTGATTGCTTTTTTAATGTGCAGATACCAATGCAAGGCCCCAAGGATGACAAAGAATCAGGGAAATATGACACCAACAAAGGAGCAATACAAAGCTCCAGTAACTGATCCTAAAGAAAAGTAGATCTATGTATTGCCAAACAAATAATTCAGATAATTATCTTAAAGAAGATCAGTAAGTTACAAGATAACATAGATTAATGAAATATAAATGAAATCAGGAAAACAATATATGAACAAAATGAAAATCTCAAAAAAAGATAAAAATAATAAAAAGCTGAAATTCTGAATCTAAAGAATACAGTGTTTGGATAAAAAATAATAGAGAACTTTAATGAGAGACAGAATAAAGTAGAAGAAAGAAGTAGCAAACTCAATAACAATTCATTTGAGATTATGCAAAGGAGAGTAAATAAATAAGAATTAAAAAGACTAAAGAAATCCTATAGAACTTATTAGATATCATCAAGCAAACCAATTTATGTACTATGAAAGTTTAAAAAGATAAAAAGAAAATTTACTTAAAGAAATAATGGCTGAAAACTTCCCAAATCCAGAGAGCAAAATGGATATCTAGATTCATGAAGCCCAAAGAATCACAAATAATTTGAACCTAAAGAGGTATATACTCAAATACATTATAATTAAGCTGTCAAGAGTCAAAGACAATGAAAGACTGTTGAAAGAAGCAAGAGAAAAGTGACTTGTCACATAAAAGAGAATCTCAACAGAACTATCAGCAGATTTCTAAGAATAAAAACTAGTAGACTAGGAGAGAATGCTCTGATATATATAAATTTCTGGGAAGAAATGCCAATAAAAAATACTATACTTGGCAAAACATTTTTAAAAATGAAAAAAAGTTTAAACTGTTCTCTAGCAAAAACAAACAGAAAATTCATAACCACTAGATCTACTCTAAGAAAGTACTTAAAAAGTACTATTTCAATTGAAATAAAAGGACACTAAATAGCACCACAAAAATATGAAAGTATAAATATCACTGATAAAGGTACACTTTTGAATAATGTAATACTGTATGGTGATACATAAATCACTTTAATTCTAGCATAAAAGTTAGACATAAATAACTTTAATTCTAGCATAAAAGTTAGACTATCTACAACCATAAACATTTATTAAAGGAGTCACAAAATAAAATGAAGTAAATTCCAACATCAATAACATAATGTGTAGGAGAGAGACGTATAAGTTTAGTTTTTGTATGCAATTAAAATTAAGGGTATTAGCTTAAAATAAACTATTATAACTATAAGAAGTTTTATACAAGCCTCATTATAAATACAAAGATAAACCTATAGTAGATATTTTAAAAGATAAAGAGAAAATAATCAAAGTATATCACAAAAATAATTAAATAAAAAATATCCAAATCATAAAGAAAGACAAGAGAGAAATGAAAGAACTACAAAACAGTCAGAAAACATTGTTTAAGTACTAATAGTGAGAACTTACCTATCAATAATTATTTAAAATAAAAATGGATTAATCACCCTCATAAAAATATAGAGAAGCAGAATAGATAAAAAATATAATCCAACTATGTGCTGTCTACAAGAGACTCACTTTAGATTTAAGGACACATATAGGCTAAATGGAAAGGAATGAAAAAATATTCCATGCAAATGATAACCAAAAGAGAGCTTGGGTGGTTATATTTTTGCCAGACAAAATAGACAGTAAGTCAAGAATGTCACATAACAAATAAAGTCATTATATAATGATAAAAAGGTCAGTCCAATAGGAAGATAAAACAATTATAAATATATATTCACCCAACATCAGCACACCTATATATTAGGCAAACATTGACAAATTGAAAGGGAGAAATAAACAGTAGGACAATAATAGTAGAACACTCCACTACCAATAAAAGATAAATCATCCAGAAAGAAAATCAACACAAGAACAGCGGACATGAATAACACTATAGACCAAATGGACCTAACAAACAATTACAGTACATTCTGCCCAACATCAGCAATATGTACATTCTCCTCAATTGCACATGAAATATTCTCTGGAATAAATCACATGCTATGTTACAACCCAAGTATTAACAAACTGAAGTAAACTAAAATTCCTCTAACTATCTTTTCTAACCAAAACGGAATAAACTAGAAATAAATAATAAAAGGAAAATGGGAAAATTTACAAATATATGGAAATTAAACAATGCAATCTTGAATAAAGAAGATTCAAAATTTTTTTAATATCTCAAAATAAATTGAAAATGAAAGTGCAAGATACCAAAACTTATAAAATACAGCTCTAAGAGGAACAATTATGATAATAACTACCTATATTTTCAAAAGAAGAAAAGTCTCAAATACACAAATTAACTTCACACCTCCAGAAATTAAAACAAAAATAACAAACTAATCTAAAGTTAACAGAAATAAGGAAGTAGCAATGATTAAGGCAGAAATAAATAAAATAAAGAATAATAAATAAATAGAAAAAAAAACAAAGCGAAATATTTTTTTGAAAATGTAAATACAATTGACAAAGCCTTGGATAGGCTAACTCTGGGTAAAAGAGAAAAAAACTCAAATAAATAAAATCATAAATAAAATGAGGGGTCTTGCAACAGATGACATAAGTAAAAAAGATCATAAGGCACTGTTAGGAACAATAATTATATGCTCACAAATTGAGCAATCTATACAAAATGGATAGGTACAACCTATCAAGACTAAATTAAGAAGAACTAGAAAACCTGACAGAATAAGGAGATGGGATCAGTTATCAATCAACTTTCGACAAAGTTGAAAGGACTAATTGCTTCACAGGTGAATTCTACCAAACATTAAAATAAAAAGAATACTCATTTTTCTTAAGCATTTCTAAAAAAAAAAAAAAAAAAATGGAATAGAGCACTTTCAAACTCATTTTTGGAGGGCACATCATTCTGATTCCAAAGCCCAAAGACCCCCACCACACACATAAATTACAAGCCAATATCCCCGATGAACATGTAAAAATTGTGAGCAACATTTTAGCAAACCAGTTCACAGCACATTAAAAGAGTCATAAACTTTGAACAAGTGGGATTGACCTCTAGGATGCAAAGATGGTTCAATACATGCAAATTAATCATTGTCATACAGTACATTAATAGAATGAAGGGTAAAAATCATGGGATCATCTCAGTAAATTCAGAAACAACACATGCCAGAATTCAAGACTCTTTAATGGTAAGAACTCTCAACAAATCATGTATAGAAGAAATTAATCTCAATTCAGAACAGATCATATATGAAAAGTCCACCAGTAAATGTCATACTCAGGTGAAAAACTGAAAGCTTTCCCTCTAAGATCTATTAAAAGGCAAAGATGTAAACTTTTACTATGTCTATTAAACTGGTACAGGAAAAAGTCCTAGCCAGATCAATTATGTCAGAAAAATAAAAGGCATCTAAATTGTAAAGGAAAAAAAAACATCTTATCTGTTTGCAGATGACATGTTTTATGTAAAAAGTCTCAAATACATTGTCAACAATCCGTTAGCTAAGAAACAATTCAGTAAAGTTGCAAGATACAAAATCAACATACAAAAATCAGATATGTTTCTATACAATAATAGTAAACAGTTCAAAGAAAATGCCACATAAAGACATGTGGCAATAAGTTTAACCAACAAGCTAAAAGACATGTACACTAAAAACTATAAAACATTGATGAATGAAATTAAAGAAGACATAAATAAATGGAAAGATGTCCTGTATTCATGGATTAGAGTAATTAATATTGTTAAAGTGTTTATACTACCAAAACAACCTACACATTCAATGCAATGCCTATAAAAATTCCAGAGGCATTTTTTTTTACAGAAATAGAAAATCAATCTTAAAAATCCTCAAATTTTTATGGAGCCACAAAAGACCTTGAACAGCCAAAGCAATCTTTAGCAAGAACAGATCCGGAGGCATCACACTACTTGAATACAAGATATACTATTAAACTATACTAATCAAAACTATATGACACTGACATAAAAACGGAGAGCCAAGACATAAATCTATGAATTTACAATAAAGCTATTCTTGACAAAGGTGTCAAGAACATAAAATAGGGGAATGATAGACGCTTCAAAAAATGTTGATAGGAAAACTGTATATTCACATACAAAACAAAGATGTTAGACCCTCATCCCACACTATACACAAAAATTAAAATGGATTAAAGACTTAAACTTAAGACCTAAAACTATGAAGCTAGTAGAATAAAACACAGAAAAAAGAAAAAACTTGACATTGGTCTGGGCAATGATTTTTTTAAAGAAATGATTCCTAAACTTTAGGCAACAAAAGCAAAAATGGACAAATGAGATTACATCAAACTAAAAAGTTTCTGCACAGTAAGGAAAACACTTCACAGAGCAATTAAACAGCTTATAGAATGGGAGAATATATTCATAAATCATGTATCTGCTAAAGAGTTAAAACCAAAAATATTAAAAATTTGAAACAATTTGATAGCAAGCAAACAACCTGGTAAAAAAATAATAGGCAAAGAACATAAAAAGGAGACATAAATATAGTCAACAGGCATTAAAAAATGCTCAACATCACTAGTCAGTGAAATGCAAGTTAAAACCACAATGAGATATCACTTCACACCTCTTAGAATGGACACTATCAACAAGACAGAAAGATAGTGTTGGTGAGAACATGGAGAAGAGGGAATACTTGTACACTGTTGGTGGAAATATAAATTGGTACAACCATTATGAAAAACAGCATGACATTTCCCCCCAAGTAAAATAGAACTATCGTATGCCATCTCTGGGTATATATCTGAAATCTGTATGTACTCGTATGTACATTGCAGCATTATTATTGACAACAACCAAGTTATGAAAACAATCTCAATGTCTATCAGTGAAGGAATAGATAAAAAAAAGGAATATGAATCATTTTACAATGTATATGTATATTAAAACATCATGCTGTACTCCCTAAATATATATAATGTTTATTTGTCCATTATACTTCAAAAAAACTAGAGGGAGCATAAAATCAGAGTGGTCCTGGCATAAACACATATACAGACTAAAGTAACAGAATAAACTTCCCAGAAATAAATCCATGAATACACAGTCATCTGAGTTTTTATGAGAATGCCAGGAATACACAATGCAGATAAAAATAGTCTCTTCAATAAATATTTTTAGAAACACTCAACATTCACATGCCAAATAATTAAACTGGACCTTTTTCTGACATACACACAAATTAACTCAAAAGGAACGAAAGACTTAAATGTTAGACCTGAAAACTGTAAAACAAAAGGAGAAAAGTTTCTTGACATTGACTTTGGCAATGGTTTCTTGGAAATGACACCAAAACACAGGGAAAAAAAGCAAAAATACACAAGTGGAATTACAATAAACTAAAAAAGTTCTACATAGCATAGGAAATGGTTAAAATGAAATGGTAACCCATGAAATGGAAGAAAATATTTGCAAACCATGCAAACAAAGGGCCAATATCCAAAATATATAAGAAACTCATACAATCCAAGATCAAAACAAAACAAAACAAAAATAAATAACCTGATTTAAGAATAGGCAAAAGATTTGAATAGACATTTTCCCAAAGAACACAGATAAATGGTCAACAGGTATTTTTTTTTTTTTATGTTCAGCATCACTATTCATCAGGGGAATGAAAAGCAAATCTATAATAAGATATCACTTCACACCTGTTAAAATGGCTACTATAAAAAATAGAAAATAAATTTAAAAGAGATGACAAGTGTTGGCCAGGTTGTGGAGAAAAGAGAACATTAGGCCATTGTAGAAATGTTACTTGGTGCAGCCACTATGGAAAATGGTTTGGAGGTTTCTTAAAAAATTAAAAATAGAATTACTATATTAGTAAAATAAAATCAGAATTTCAAAATGCTATCTTCATTTTCATGATTATTACAGCATTTTCACAATAGCCAAGACATTGAAGCAACCTAAAAGTCCATCAACAGATGAGTGGATTAAAACATGATACATATGTACAGTGAAATATTATTTAGCCTTAAAAGAGAAAACAATCCTGAAATTGTTAAGTAAGCCAGACACATAAGGACAAATAATACATGATCCCACATATATGAGGAATCTAAAATAGTCAAAATGAGTGGGCTGCCAGAGACCTGGGAAAGGGGAAAAATGAGTAGGTATTAGTCCAGAGAGCTACTGTACAGCATATTGTTTATAGTTAACAATAATGTATACCTAAAATGTTTCTAAGAGAATAGATCTCATGTTGTGCTCTTATCACAAATAATAATAATGATGAATAAAGAAGGAAATTTTTTGAGGTAATGGATATGTTTCTGGCATAGATTGTGGTGATCGTTAAATGGGTGCATACATATCTCCAAGTTCATCAAGTTGTATATATGAAATAAGTACATCTTTTTGTGTGTCAATCACCCATCAATGAAGTGGTTTTAAAAAAGAAATTGCTGAGGTGAGTGGATTGCCTGAGCCCACGGGTTCAAGACTTGCCTGGGCAATTTGGTGAGACCTCATCGCTACAATAAATAAAAAAATCAGCCGGGCGTGGTAGCGCGCACCTGTAGTTCCAGCTACTTGGAAGGCTGAGGTGGAAGGATCGCCGGAGCCCAGCAGGTCAAGGCTGCGGTGGCCGGGAGCGGCCACTGCACTCCAGTCTGGGCGACAGAGTGAGACTTCAACTCAAAAAAAGAAAAAGAAATTGCCAATTATATATATATTCCAAGGTGGGAACTGAATTCACATCCTTTTAACACCAAAGCTAGTGTTCTCTCTACAGTGTGTCCTATTTCATGATGAGCTAACAGAGCAGAAAATTTCACTACAGTGGACAAATCCATGGTTGGGTTATGTATTAACTGGATATAGATTAGATTTATAAAGTTGTATATTCTTATGTTAAAAGGATATATCTGAAATCAACTACAGTAGTCCCCCCTTATCCACAGTTTCAGTTACTCATGATCAACCACAGTCCGAAAACACTAAATGGAAAGTATATAATTTATAAGTTTTAAATTGTGCACTATTCTGAGTCGGACGCTGAAATCTCTTGCTGTCTTGTTCCATCTTGCCTGGGACATGACTCATCCTTGTGTTCAGCATATTCACATTGCATGCACTACCTGCCTGTTTGTCACTTTATAGTTATTTCAGTTATCAGATCAAAAAATATACAGAATATATATAAGGTTGAGTACTATCTGAGGTTGCAGACATACACTGGGGGGTGGGGTCTCTCAACATTTCTCTTGTAGACAAGGAGGGACTACTCAACTCCAATCCCCACAGTGAGTATACAAATTCAGTGTTTCTCATTGACTCCAGCCTATCAAAATTCTAGGACTTAGAGAATGACTCTATCAGTGGCTTTATTTAATGTCTAGTTAGGCAAAGAGTTGGAAGATGGACCGGCTGCTGGGAGGTTCCACCAATAGACATGTTGGAGATTGTTGTGGTCATTAGATTTATCTGACACTTGACAATGGCCCACTTTCTCTAAGTTCTTTCAATTGTCTGATAGGCAAAAAGTGAACTCTCAGATAAGGCACCACAGAACCCCATGCCCTGAAAAAATTCTAACAAAGGTAAGACATCTTCTCCCCATAGGTCAGTAGGTGGGTGCAGCTGCAGCAACCAGGTTTTAATTTGAATGTTCTATATTTGACATCTCTTGTTCATTTGCCATATGAGTCATCCAAAAAATGCTATGAGATGTCTCTACTGTTCAGGAAATGGTTGAGACTCCTGTATCTTCACATAAGAATAGTTTTCTTCCTTAAACCAAACTATAATAGGACCTAACTCATAGAAGACTAAATGAAATAAGATAAGTAAAACGTTTGGAACAAATCCTAGAAAATAGCATTTTCCCCAAATTAATACAATTTGCACTTCCAACACATATTTTTTACTAAGCATTTACTATCTGCAACATATTGTGGTGAACTCTTTACATTTTGTACACAATGGTTATAATTTATCGAGGAAATGTGATGTGTCAAGCACTTTATTAGAAGATTTATACATAAGCTCATGCCCTCCTCAGAACAAGGACTCTAGATTTGAATTGTTCATTAGAAATGGGAATTTGAGTTATGTGAAATCACTTTGCCAAGGTCATGTGTTAGACTGCTGTAGGTAAACATTATAAACCAGTCTCTGGTCCAGGAAAAGATCATTCACCTACAGTTAGTCACTTTAAGTGTGTTGGAAGTTCATTCAGTCTCCATCCCAAATACTTTATATTGGAAAAGTTTTGAAAGCTAAGCTAAAAACTTCATTTGCTAGAATTCTTTAAGCTAAGTTTCTTCAGGCAAAGTTAGTTCTATTCATTAGTTGCATTCACCTGAAATCTGAAGTCAGAATTGAAACAGAAAGCATTTTTCTTCTCTCTTTTTGCTGTGTCTGTGCAGGCACATGTGAAAACAGGAAGTTTATGTGCAGAGATAACTCATATCCAGTTTCCTGGGTAACTGGAAGAAGTAATGATAACATGGTGACAGATACCTCTTGACTTGATTTCTCATTATCTGGTCTGCAGATATGGGTTTGCCTTTTCCATACTTTGTGTGTCTACAATGGGGGAAGCAATGGTGGCATGCTCTTAGGTGTGGTACAGCTTCAGAGGTAGCCCAGGGATGGTAGCTCCTCTATGGATTAGTGGTGTTGTTTGGAAGTCTTTCCTGGAGATCCAGGATAGATGCTATTCCTGGGTAGTAAGTTACAAGTTTCTGATTCTTGCCTAAAATATCTAGAGTGACATCAATTTTTCTGTACTTAATCTTGTGTGATATATTGAGCAATGGTCTCTGCTTGTTACGACATGTTTGCCTGTGAACCAATCTTCGATTCTCTTGCAATGAGAGAGTGAGGTGTTGTTGAAATCTTACCCCATTCTTCCACAATAAAGATGTGCGCTATGGCAGAAATGGGGACAGATCTGTAGTAAGATCCCCACTACCATTTAGAATATTAATTAATGAGAAAATTAACAAATATATATATATTACCAACAGTGCTTTTACATTATTTCTGGCTTCTTTAGTTTTCTTCTTCACTTTAATTAATCATAGAAGAAGCTCTAACTTTTTGAGTACCACTTGTATACTAAAAATAGCTATAGGAACTTTAATAAACCTTTTTCTAATCCCCATGAGATCTTTTAAATTATTTTAATTCCTGTTTTATATATTTGTTTATTCAGATGAAGAAATCTAAGTTCAGAGAATAAGTCTGACTGACTCTTAAATTATCCATTTCCCTTCTAATGACTGCTGCCTAGACATGGACCTTTTCATTTTAGAAAAGCTTTGAAAGTTCTATCACCTATACTGATAGAAAAAATGCACTTGAAATTGGAAGAATTGGTGTAAATACAGCTCCAAGATTTTCTAGCAATGGAATGTAGGGCAATCACATTTTCTTAACCTCAGTTTCCTCATCAGTAAAATGAATACCAGCACCTTACTGACAACTGCCTAAGTCTCTGTATCACTCCACAGCTTTTTCTGCGTTGATTACAGTGTTAGAAAGCTTTTAAAATACACGCATTATCTATGAGAAAACACTTAGGTAAGTCATTTAACCTCTGAGATCTCATTTAAAAAATGGGTATAAAGATTGCAGCTCCATCATTGTTGTGAGAGTTAAACAGGATTCCATAACTGAAGTGCTTAGTGCAGTTGCCGAATGTATACACTGAATGAATCATTTAAATTTTTTATTACCTTTATTAGAAATAACATAATTATAAGTTGCCTGAGATATTTTTTCCAAGTACCCTTGTCTACAACACTGTTCAAAAGTTCAGGCGTGTTTTATAAGGAAAAAAAAAATGTGTTTGCTTTAGCAGTGCCCTGAATATGGCTTACCTGCCAGGTATAACTTGCATCCTGAAGCGGAAATGCAATGCCTCCTGCCAGTTGGCCCTGTGCTCTGTTTGGAAGACTGCTCTCTCCCTGTCTTCTTGGCTCCTGATGTGAATCAGTAGATTTTTCACCCTTTGGTCACTGCCAATGACTAGGGCCAAAGGAACAGATGTGAAGGGCAGTCCTCCGAGAGGGGAGTCTGATCAGATGAGAATTTTTCCTAGGATTGCTCTTTTTATGCTTGGCCTCACTGGCAAGCAGGAGAATGGATGAGAGACAGCAGCCATATGCCAGATCCATGGCAGACAGTTGGCAATTACAAATGCTCACAAGGTTATTTGTAGTTTGCCTTCTTTTAAGCCAATAGAGGTTCTGAAGTCTATACTAAATCATAGTAAAACCCATGCCTAAGTGGGCATGAAATAGATCCCTGAGTGGGCATTTGGGGAGACTGGCTGATTGACTAACCTAGCAACTAATCCTAGAGTCATTCACTTATTTACAAGTGAATGGAAGGCCTTATTTAGGTAATACTTAACATAGAGCTCACATTTTGCTTCCAAAATTTCCCCTGTTAATCAAACTATGGCAAAAAGACAGATTTACTCCAGGAAGAGGGAGCAGGCATGTTTTTGGAGCACATGCAAGATAAAGAGTTCTCCTTGAGACCAAGTATCACAACAAGCAGTGGGAAGAATTTAGCCACAAAAAGAGCTAGAATTATCAAAATATAATTACTAAGAATTTTTTATTTCAAGCCCACAGCCCTAGTAAATAAAGAGAGAGAAATTCAGAAGCTTTGCAATCAGTTTATCAACTTTGGTAAAGAAAGTTTAATGAGACCAATGGAAGTTTAAGTCTTATTGAATATAGTCAATGATCAGAGATGTTTAAGAATCAGTGCAGTAAAAGAAGGGTTTCTGAGCTGGAACAAGGCAGTCTTAGATACTTAGATTTCACTTAGATACTCTGGGTATGAAATTCACCATTTTTTGTGAAGAAAAAGTGGAATGAAGATAAAAATCACATAAAGTATTTGGTGGTAGTTTCCCCCCCCCTTTTTATATGTGTACATGTACACATGCTGAATTTGCTATAAAATGCATCTAGTCACCTGGTAACATTATACCAAAACTTTGCAGACTTTTTACATAGTCCTAAAAAAATTAATTTCTTCCATATTTCATTAAAAAACTCATGAATCAGTTCTACCCAAAGGGAAGTTTAGAAAGAGTATTCTTATACCCAGAATCTAAGACTTTTTCTATTTGAGTGGCATACAAGTTACAGGAATTTTATGAGGACTAATTTTCCTCTGATGTTCTTGGGTTCTTTAACATCTATGGACTTTTCTACCATATTCTCCAAAGCCCCAGGAAAACATGATTTTTATAACTTTATTGTTTATTAAGTATATACACAGTTCTATATGTTTTAAAGAAACATTGAACTTAGTCATTCCAAAAAGCAAGGCATCTACTCCCTCATCAAGTTAGTTTAGATTCTTCCAGGAGTTCCCTGCTGCCTTCTGTTGATTTGGAAAAGAGAAGGTGGAGCAAGGATCCAGCATTCCCCATTGAGGCAAAGTAGGTATAGAAAGAAAATTTTATTCTTCTTCAAAGAGCACCTTGTTGGGCATGAAGAAAGAAGCTAGAAATTAAATTTTGTTTAGAGACTACACCATGAAAGGGCTATGTTAGTTACACATGCTATCTCATCAAATTCTCAAAACATTACTGGAGCTAGATAATTTTATTCTCATTTAGGGCAAAAACAAACTAGCACTTCATGTGGAGAACTTACCCTAGGTCACACAGGCAGAAAATAGCAGAGTAAGAATTTGAATCCTCCTGTATTTCAGAGTTCTTTAATTACTAATGTCCTCTCAAGTCTGAAGGCAGATTTGATTCTTCTCTGCATTTTAAGCTTCTCACTGATCAACAACTCCAATAACCAACAGAGCTGCCTATATTAGGATCTCTCCCACTCACCTCTCATGATTGTTCTTTTCTAAGTTTCCTACTCCATTTCCATTAACTGTAGCTCACTGACCATATTCTGAACTAGTCAGTCATCTCCTGATTACTGTTTGCATTGCTGGTCTTTCCCTAACATCCATTATATATGGTGCTGCAAGAGTCATCTTCTTATGACCAATTTGATCTTTTCCCTCAATAATTAAGAAAAGAAGAAGCCAATAGTTCTTTACTGTATTTTTAATTATGATTATACTCTATAACTAACATTTAAGAACTTCTATAATTGGCCACAATATACACTTCAAGTCTAGTCTTCAGCTTACATCAAACTATGTATTGTTCAAAAAAGAGATGTAAACTCACAAAATAATTCTAGCACTTGGATTTTACTTATACCATTATCTTTATAAGGGTTACTTTTTCCTTATTTTTGCCTATTCAAATATACTGCTCCTTTGAGGTCCATATCAAATGCCATTTTCTCTGTATGCAATTCTAGATATACCCATTCAAATAATACTTTGCTTTTATGGACCTATATTCCTCTGAGTTGGACAGAAAAAAAAAATTGAGACCAATTGTGTACTAAACTTGCTTTTGTCACTTTACATATTTATCTCATTTAATTATCTACATAAGCTTCACAAAATTAGTAGTAGTCTCTCTACATACCACAGATGAGGAAACTGGCACTCAGAGACACAAAGTAATTTGCCCAGTTTCCTAATGTTACTAAGCAAGGCTGTGGGAATAAAATCCAGGCCAATCTACTTTCAAGTATATAACCTTTTCTCAATTCCACATGTGTTTAATAGAGGACCAGATGCTTAATATGTCTCCAGATATATTTAGTTTGACCTATATAGTTATTTGATATATTTAAATCTAAATCCAAATCTGTATCTAAATCTGTATCTATCTATCTTTCAATTGATTAATATGATTACTTCTCAACTTGGAAAATATTACATTAAATCTGTGCCTTAGTTTCTCTTGAAAAGAATCAGAAAATAGAGATACTTTGGGTTTGATTTTTTCATGACGTTCACTGGTTTATCTATATATTGATAACTCTTATATGGGCAAATGTTCTCCAGTTTATGATGGTCCCCACTCTGCCCACTCCATAATGTACCATTCTGATGCCTGTATATTTATCACAATGTCTCTATGAGAGTTGATTTTCTTAAGGTTAGAATCTCTCTCTTGTTCAATTTTGTCTTCTTCACCACTTCCTGGCACAGTGCCTGAGCAGAACAGTGAGGATTTAAAAAAATAAAGTAACATTTAAAAGCATAATATTTTGACTCAGAAATATTTTATTTAGTTTGAGCTTCAACTACATTCCACTAAATGTTGGTCAGATTGCTTAACTTCCTTTTGTTTTATTTTTCCCCAGAATTAGTATATGAATTGCATAATGTATGCAAAACAGTAACATGACTGTCCCATAATAGAGCTCAATAAATATTAACTTTATTGTGATGGCTATTATTTCTGAAATTTAGGCAAATTAAAGTTTTTTCCATTAGCATCAATAGAAGTAGCAAAATGAGAAAAATAGCAATTAAGGGTTTACCCTCTTATTGAATGAATCACAGAGCAATCTTTTCCTCTCCTTTTCCTCATTTTTCACAAGAGAAAAAGTCAATCAGAAGCTGCTAGAGCAGAGAAAAGCAAATCACTTTGGTACCCAAACAACAAAGCAATGTTAGTTTATTTTCTTTGTAAAAAATCATCTGTTCACAAACCTCTTTTATGAAATACCTGTCATGGTCCATTTTATTGAATGTTACTCACTCCACATTTTTTTGGCCTCAAGGTCATTCCATTATCAGTTCCTACTTCACCCTCAGTATTGGAAATGGACTGGGGGAGATGGAACAGAAAACACACACACAAAGACACAACACACTCACCAGATGGACAGCTCAGATAATAAAGGTGATTTCAACCTGTGACAGGCGGAACTCAGATCTGTCTCTACTACAGATGAAGGCAGCACTACTGACACTTACTGACAGATCTGGAAAGACAGCTCGCTATCAGAGATGCCTGAAGCCAGGAACAGCATTCAATCTGATCATCAGGTCTTACACAAAATAAATAAAATGTTTTATGTGCTGTTTCTTTTTTTAACTCATTAGTTCTACTTCCTTTCAAAAAAAAAAAGAGAAAAAAATTCAACAACAATAACCACAAAAATACTCAAATTCCTCTCCCTATCTTGAAGAACAACTCAGAATTCCCAGCACACTGTCCAGGTTTCCTGTCATATCTTTGCTAATTTCAACTATGGTCTTAATGGGGCTGGTCAGATTAACTAATTTCTGTGGTACACTGATCATCATGTGAGGTCGTCTAAAATAAGTTTGGAGATAGATGGGTTTTATGGTCTGCCCCTATTTCTTCACACTTCCCTTTCTCTTTTGTCAAACATCTAGGAAGCCTCCTTTAAAATCATGTTCAAAGGTCTACAGGCATGATACAGATCAAATCTCTCATTTTTGTCTTCAAGATAAAGAAGAGGGAACCAGTCAGTCTTCTGTTTTTTGATTATCAAGTTTATATTGTACATACATTCTTTCACTGAATTTGTAAAAATCCCGTGCTGTACCAATGATGATAATGACAGTATGGCAAGAGAAGACGATGATGGCAATGATGGATGTTTTATAAATTAGAAAACCAAAGCATACAAAGAATAAATAACTTCAGTCAAGTTTACGCAGCTAGCAATTAGCATTTCTGCACAATCATAAAGCTCCTTTCACTGGTTTCCAAGCAACCTTTGTACTTTTCCATTTCTGCCTACCAAGAATATCTGTTAGTTGAGGTTTTTTTTTATTATAAGAGTTTTTTGTTTTGTTTTGTTTTTAGTGGTACATAGCATGGAATTGGTCTAAGCAAGTGAAATTGAATTAAATTCAGGGAAAAGGGAAAAGATTGACTTTCCAAGCCCTTTGACTGTATATATGAAAGATCTATGATCCAAGAGACCCAAAAAGAGCCAGGTTATGAATATATAATCTGCATCTTAAAATTCCAGTAAGATTCAGGGTCTATAGGAATGATATTCTAAAAGAGTAGATTTAAAGGCTACGACAAATGTGTGTGGAGTCATTTCCTTCTTTTTAAGTTGTATCATAATGACCTGATACCATACTTTTGAAGGAGTGGAACATAAACTTTCAGTTGTAGAGAAGCCAGAATTATTCTTTTCCATATTGAAGATGAGTTTTTTATTGCAAAACAGGAATGGCCTTCATAGACAACTGATTCCACTTTCTAATTAGTGTCATAAAGAAGGGTTTTAGACTAACCACTTGACAGTGAAAAGCTGCAGTTTTGTCAGCTATCTTAGTTAATAAGCTTGTCTAATAATCCTAATAGCACAGCAAATCAACTTTTTTAGTTACCTGCAATTATATTTTACAATTACCATGTCTAAGAATGAGTATATATTCTATTCTATCACTAATCTTGTTATCAATGGAGAGAAAGCAAATTCCAGTTCTCTTATCATCAGATGAATATTAAACAGTAATTTTTAAAAATAAAAAGTGGCTTGGTATGCTTGCAATGTTTCCTTTTACTTAGAAAATAATGCAATTTACTCATTTAATTTTTAAAACTTTAGCTACACTGTCCTGTTTGGGATGTAAAAAAAAATATTACAGTAACCTAAGGTAAGGTTTTTATAAAATTTTCAGCAATTCCCAGTGGGATACTAAGACTTAAGCAAGTACTTAGAAGGCTATCTTTAACCAACTGTTAATGATAATGAAATTAATATTTCATCTATATAGTATTTTAAAAATTATGTATTACTTCCACATCCATTATGTAGTTGGAGTCTTATCAAAATTTTTTTGGGTAAGGCAAATCATATTATTCTTCTCATTAAAAGGTGAAGAAATTGGTGTTCAGAAGAGTTAAGAATTCCACTAAAGCACAAATAACTAAAATGGAATTCATGGCATATTCTCTGAACTTTATTTATTTATTTTAGAGTTGGGGGGTACAAACAAGGATTTACGTCATAAGAAAGTTGCATGCAGGTGAAGTTTGAGCTTGTAGCTAGCTGTCTTTCCCCCCGATAGTGAATCAGTTTCCCAGTGTGTTGCCACGTGCCACCCTCCTTCCACTAGCAGTGTTCAATTTCTGCCAATCTCACCATTATGCTCATGTAACCAGCAATCAAGCCCCACTTTTGAATGAGAACTTGTGGTACTTATTTCTTTGTTTCTGTGATAGTTAATTTAGTATGATGTTGCTGCAAAGTCCATGGTTTTGGTCTTCTTTGTGGCTGCATAATATTCCATAATGTATATGTATCACATTTTATTTATCCAGTTCACTTTCGATGGACATCTGGGTTGGTTCCATTTTTTGCTATTGTGAGCAGTGCTGCAATATGCATGTATGTGTGGGTGTCTTTTTACAGAGTGATTTATGTTCCTCTGGATATATTTCCAGAAGATGAATTGCTGGAGTATATGGAAGCTCAGTTTGTAGTTCTTTGAGAAATTGCCACACTGGTTTCCACAAAGGTTGAACTAGCTTACATTCCCACCTACAGTGTAGAAACATTCCCTTTTCTCCACAGCCATACCAGCATCTGTTTTTTTGGGGGGGGTTTTTTGACATCAATTATAGCCATCATTATTGGTGTTAAGTGATAGCTACTTGTAGTTTTGACTTGCGTTTCTCTGATGATTAGTAAGGCCAAGCATTTTTTCCTGTGTCTGTTGGCTGCTTATATGTCTTAGAGAAGTGTCTGCTTATGTCCATTTTTTAATGGGATTGTTTGTGTTTTTTCCTTCACTTCATTTGAGTTCCTTGTAGATCCTGGATACTGGGCCTTTTTCAGATGCATAATGTGCCATTTTCTCTCATTCAAAGGGTTGTCTCTGTACTTTCTTGATGGTTGCTTTTTGCTGTGCAAAAAATTTTCATTTTGATGAGTTCCCACCTGTAAATTGTAGCTTTTGTGGCATTTGCTTTTGAGGACTTGGCCATGAATTTACTGCCTACTCCAGTGTCCAGGTGGCTGTTCCCTACATTTTCTTCTAAGATTCTTATAGTTAGGGTTTACATTTAAGGCTTTAATCCATTTTGAGTTAATTTTTGTATATGGTGATATGTAGGGGTCCAGTTTCATTCTTGTGAATGTGCTTAGCTAGTTATCCAAGCACTTCCCAATGTCCAATATTGATGGCTTTGTTAAAGATGAGTTGTTAGAGAGACTGTATTTTTATTTCTGGAATCTCTGTACTGTTCCATTGCTCTGTGTGCCTATTCCTGTGCCAGAACCAGACTATCTTGATTACTATAGCTGTGTAATAAAGTTTGAAGTCTGGAAGTGTGATTCCTCCAGCTTTGTGTCTTTTGCTAAAGATTGGTTTAGCTATTTGTGCTCTTTTTTCTTCCATATGAAGTTCCATATCATCTTTTACAGGTGTAAAATATGATGTTGGTTATTTCACAGGGATTGCTTTGGATCTGTAGATTGTCTTGGGTAGGATGGACATCTTGATGATATTGATTCTCCAATCTATGATCTTGGGATGTTTTTCCATTTGTTTGTATTATCCTTGATTTCTTTGAGCTGTGTTTTGTAGTTCTCACTGTAAAACATTTATTTGGCTAGGTAAATGCCAAGGTATTTTCTTTTTTTATGGCTGTTGTGAATGAAATTGTGTTTTTTTATTTGACTTTCAGTCTGCTTGTTGTTGGTGTATAGATATACAACTGTCGGCTGGGCTCCATGGCTCAGCCTGTAATTCTAGCACTTTGGGAGGCCGAGGCAAGAGAATCGCCTGAGCTCACAGGTGAAAGACCAGCCCGGGCAACTTGACTAGACCTCATCTCTACAATAAATCAAAACAATTAGCTGGGTGTGGTAATGTGCACCTATAGTTCTGGCTACTTGGAAGGTTGAGGTGGAAGGATCGTTGGAGCCCAGCAAGTTGACACCGGAGTGGCTATGAGTGTACCACTGCACTCCAGCCTAAGCGACAGAGTGAGACTCCAACTCAAAAAAAAAAAAAAAAAAAAAGAAAAGATGCAACTGTCCTTTGTGCACCAATTTTGTATCCTGACACTTTACTGAAGTCATTGATCAGTGTGAGGAGACTTTTGAAACACTCTATAAGGTTTTCTAGGTATAGAATTATATCATCTGTATAAAAGGATAACTTAAACTTCTCTTTTCCTATTTAGATACCCTTGATTTTCTGCTCCCACCTGATTGCTCAGGCTAGGACTTCCCATACTATGTTGAATAGGAGAGGTGAGTGTGCACGTCCTTGTCTTATTTCAGTTCTTAAGGAGAATTCTTCCAGCTTCTGCCCATTAAGCATGATGTTGGCTACAGGTTTGTCATAGATGACACTTACTGATTTGAGGACAATGTCTTTGATGCCCAGGTGTTTGAGGGTTTTTATCAAGAAGGGATGCTGGATTTTATTGAATGCCTTTTTTTAACCTCTAATAAGATAGTTATGTGGGTCTTGAGTTTACAACTGTTAATGTGATGCATTAAGTTTATAGATTTATGAATGCTGAACCAGACCTGCATGCCAGGAATGAAGGTCACATGGTCATAATGGATAATATTTGTAATGTGTTGGATAAGATTTGCTAAAATTTTGTTGAGAATTTTTGCAACTATTTTCATCACGGAAATTGGCCTGTAATTTTCTTTCCTTGTTGGGTCTTTGACAATTTTTGGTATCAGGATGATATTAGCTTCATAGAATAAGCTAGGGAGAATTCCTTCCTTCTAGATTGACTGGATTCCTTTCAGTAAAATTGGTATCAGCTTTGTATGCCTTGTAGAATTCTGTTGAGAAACCATCTGAGCCAGGACTTGGTTTTTTTTTCTTTCCTCTTTTAAGGAGGTTTCCTATAACTGAGTTGATTTCTCGAATTGTTATTGGTCTCTTTAGGGTTTCAATATCTTTCTGTTTCAACTTTATGAGGTTGTGCGATGTCAGGAATCCTCCATTACCTCTGGATTTTCTAGTTTATTTGCATACTGATGTTCACAGTGATCTCTGATAATCTTGTGAATTTCTTCAGGATAAGTTATGACATCTTCTTTTTCATTTCTAATTGTGTATATGGACTTGCTCTCTCTTTTTTCTAGTCAATCTGACCAGGGGTCTGTCAATCTTATACTTTCAAAGAACCAGCTCTTTGTCTTAGTGATTCTAACTATAATATTTTTGGCATCCATTTCCTGCAATTGTGACTTTATCTTAGTAATTTGTATTTTTTTCCTGCTGAGTTTAGGATTCAATTATTCTTGCCTTTCCAGCTCCTTTAGGAGTGGCATTACTTGAGACTCCTCTATATTCTTGATAATGCTATAAAATTCCTTCCCAACACTGACTTTATGGTATCCTAGACATTTTGATATGTTGTGTCTTTGTTTTCATTTGTTTCCAAGAAAGTTTTTGTTTCTGTTTTGATTTTTGTTGACCTTTTTTTTTTTTTCCTT
>NW_007067711.1:464459-481507 GCF_000164805.1 Carlito syrichta | reverse complement strand
AAAAAAAAGATTGGAGTGCAGTGGCACGCTCCCGGCCACCACAACCTCAACCTGCTGGGCTCCGGCAATTGTTCTGCCTCAGCCTTCCAAGTAGCCAGAACTACAGACGTGTGCTACTACACCTGGCTAATTTTTGATTTATTGTAGAAATGAGGTATCGCCAAGTTACCCAGGTGGGTCTCGAACCCATAGGCTCAGGCAATCTACTTGCCTTGGCCTCCCAAAGTGCTGGGATTACAGGCTGAACCACCAAACCTGGCCAATTTTTGTGTTGACCTTAAAATCATTCAGAAGAATGTTTAATTTCCATATATTTGTGTGTTTTGGGGGAGTTCCTATAGGTGATATTTATTTTTATTCCACTGTGGTCTGAAAAGATGCTTGGTATTATTTCAGTCTTTTGAAATTTGTTAATGCTTGATTTATGCCCAAGAATGTGACAAATTTTGAAGTATGCTCCATGTATTGATGAGTAGAATGTACACTCTGTGTTTGTTGGGTAAAGTGGTTTGTAGATGTCTAATAGGTCCATTTGGTTGAGTGTCAAATTCAGATTCCAGATCTCCTTGTTTTTTTTTTTTTTGCCTCAATGATTTGTCTAGGGCTGTAAGTGGGGCACTGAAGTCTCCAAATATGATTATGTGTCTATGCCCTCTCTTAGTTTACATAGCAAATGCTTTATAAATCTGGATGTTCCTGTGTTGGATGCATATATATTTAAGATGGGTATTTATTGGTGGTGTATTGAACCTTTTATCATTATGTAGTTATATTCATTATCATTACATAGTGTCCTTTTTAAATTTTATTGGTTTTAAGTCTGTTTTGTCCAATATATGAATAGTTACTCTTTTCTTTTTTGTTTTCTATTTGCCAGGAAGATCTTTTCCCAGTTTTTTACTCTGAGCCTGTGTGTATCCTTTGCAGTGATATGGGTTTCCTGGATGCAGTAAAATGTTGAATCATGTTTCCTTATCTAGTTTGCTACTCTATGCCTTTTTAGTAATACATTCAGCCCATTCATGTTCAAGTTTAATTACTGATATGTGAGGGTTTATTTCTGTCATAATGCTCTTAAGATACTGCTTTGCTTTGTTGTTAGTGTTGTTTTGTGGTTGCTCTGTTAACTCTGTGCTTGTCTGTGCTTTTATGATTGGTAGATCTGTTCTTTTATTTCTGTGCCCAGAACTTTCTTAAGCATCTTTAGAAGGGCTGGTCTGGAGCCCTTCTGGTCTGGAGGTGGCATATTCTCTTAGGGATTGGATGTCTGGGAAAGATTTTAATTCTCCTTCATTCATAAAACTTATCTTGGCAGGGTGGGAAATTCTTGGAATTGCTTATCTTTAAGAACATTAAAAATGGGGCCCTAGTCTCTTCTGGCTTGGAAGGTTTCTATTGATCAATCTGCTGCAATCCTGATGAGTCTTCCTCAGTAGGTGATCTGTCCCTTCTCCCTAGCTGCCTTTAGGATTTTTTCTTTTATGCTTACCTTGTGGAGATGGATTACTATGTGTCTTGAAGACAGTTTTCTCAAAAAATACCTTCTCATTTAGTACCCCTGGATTTCTTGTGTTTGGATGGTCACCTCTCCCCCGAGACAGGATAAATTTTATTGGATGGTCTCTTGGAAGGCTTGTTCCAGGGTGTTCTCAGTTTCCCCTTTGTCTTGAAGACATCAATCATCCAAAGATTTGGTCTCTTTACATAATCCCACACCTCTCACGGGCTTTGTTCATTCATTTGAGATCTTATCCTTGTTTTTGTCAGATCAAGTTAGTTCAATACTTTTCTCAAGTTCTGAAATTCTTTCCTCTTTCTGGTCTACTCTGCTGCTGAGGTCCATCATTGTGTTGTGAAATTCCAGGAGGATATTCTTCATTTCCAGGATTCCAGATTGGATCTTTCTTATATTGACCAGCTCAACTTTTATTTCCTGCACTGTGTTTGTTGCCTGGGTGATCTTTGCTTCCAATTTCTCATAGTTTTTCTTAAGCATTTTTACCAACCCTTGTCTGAATTCTGTATCTGTCATCAGGGACAGGTCATTCCAGATGGATTCCATTGTTTGGGGTCTGTGAAGTGCTATTGTGGGTGATATCTCTTTAAGGCTTTGGGAATTGCTGGTGTTTTTTCACGGGTTCTTTCTCATCTGTGAGAACCTATTCTTTTTATTATTATTGTTTAGTTTTGTTTGTTTTGTAGTTAGATATGGTCTAAATACCCTAGGACCTTTTCTGTGATTCAGATTTCACACATGGAGACAGGGGCCACTACTCCAGGACCTTTTCTCCTACTAGGCATTGCTCAGAAGTCACAGTGACTTTCTGCACTGGGCTGGCCAGAGTGCTTTTCAATGCACAGTTGCAAGCTCTTTGTGGGGACCAGGAACTGTGATGGGCCCCCAGCCTCTGTAGCAGCACTACTGGAGTGGCAACACTGTAGCCCAGAAGCACTCCTACTGGGATAACTGATATGCCGGGTACCCCTCCCAACTCCCCTTCCCTTCCAAAGGCCAAGTTAAGAACTTAAAACAGGACCTGCCCTTTGAGTGAATGAGACAGGCAAGCAGTCCTTCCTGGACTGGGGGTTGGCCACTGAGCACTGCCAGTGGGCACTGGGTAAGTGCAGCCAGCAGGCAAATTTTCTTTGTCTGGCCAGCAGGTGAACTTTTCTTGTGTGGGGGTTGGTCGCCAAGCATAGTGGTGGGGGAACGTGCTCTCAGGGGTTGACTTCTGAGCTCAAGTGGGTTCCCTACTTCATGTGGGCTCTGGTGGCATGCTGCTGGGCCTTACCCAGGCAGTCTCTTCTGAGAAACCAGACTCATGTGGTTGGGGGTTGGGGGACTGTTGCAAACTGTGTCCATAGCACTCACCCCCTCTTACATTCAAGGCAAGACTCCTACTAGCTCATTTCACAGTTTCTGGGGTGTCCTGGTATCTTCCCTGCAGATCTCCAAGTACCTGCACGTCACAGGGTGACAGAGGCTGGGGCGGAGTCACTTAAGTTTCATGGCCAGAAGGTCACATAGCAGTGGACATGGGACCAAGCTTGGTGTTCAGGTGCAGAAGACAAGTCCTGAACTAACTTTAATGATCAGTCAAATAAGGATAGCTTCCAACTTTATAACCCTAGTCCAGATGTCTCTTCTAAGATTGAGATCTTATCCAATTGCCTTTCAAACATTTCATAATTACTTCCCACGAATTCTGTCCAAAAGATGAATGCATTACCCCTTCATTTTACTCCTCCCCTCGGGTGCCCAATTTCAGTGATTGGTACCTCCAAACATAAAGGTATTTAAGCCATGATCTCTTCCCTTGCACCTCCCATCACCCTCATTTTCAATAATTTATCAAATGCAACTGGTTTGATATTCTAAATGTCTTTTTTTAGAGGTAGTCTCGGCATGTTGCCCAGGCTGGACGCAAACTTGTGACCTCATGTGATCTTCCCACCTCAACCTCACAGAGTGCTGGGATTACAGGCATAAATCATAGCACCCAGTCACCCAAATGTCTTTTGTAACTATTCACCTTCCTCTACTTCTCTAGTTTAAATCACAATTTGACCTTACAATTTGACCTTGGACTAATAAAATTATCTTCTAACTGGTTCCTGATTTCCATCCATGCTGTGATTCCCAGATGTCTTACAAATATGAGGGCTGACAATTAAGTTTGGGAGCTCATTCTAGAGAAAGTTCTACAAACCTCATTGCCGAATGTCACTACAGTCATATTCGAAGTACTCCCCCTGGGAAGCTATGCACTGATGCCTGTGCCTAGTCCACCCATCAAAGAATTATTTGGTCTGCTATGCCTCTCATAGTCAGTTGACAATTTTGATACACAATTTGACAAATTTTTGCAATGTTTTCATCAGTTCTGCTCGATACTGGCCACCCTTACCTATCTTTATTTGTGACAATTTCTGTCTCTTCAGAAAAATGTTTAATCCATTAGTACACTACTGTTTTTTTCATGGCATTATCCCCATAAACTTAGACTAACATGTCCTGGATTTTACTTCCACTCTTGCCAAGTTTAACAAGAAATTTCATGTTTGTTTGTTGCTCTAATTCATACACCAACATTCTCATGACAAGAGCTCTGATGGCCATTCCAGAAAAAAGTTCCAAAATTGCTTTGATGGGTGAAATAGGTGCTGGTGTTGGTTTATTGCTTCCCAAGGGGAATATTTCGAAAGTGACCATAGTGATATTCAGTAATGAGGTATGTAGCACTTTTTTCTAGGATGAGTTCGCAAACTTAATTGTCAGTCTTCGTAATCTCTATACACTTTGTTCTGAATTTTTTCTTCATTAAGTGGACATAATAGTGTCCATATCTTAGGGTTGTTGCAAGGAAATAGATAATGATTTTAAAAGTTTAATCATGCCGGGCTCGGTGGCTCAGCCTGTAATCCCATGCCTTTGGGAGGCTGAGGTGAGTGGATTGCCTGAGCCCGCGGGTTCGAGACCCGCCTGGCCAGCAAGACCTCATCTCTACAATAAATCAAAAAATCAGCCGGGTGTGGTAGCGCACGCCTGTAATTCCGGCTACTGGGAAGGCTGAGGCCGAAGGATCGCCAGAGCCCAGCAGGTTGAGGCTACGTTGGCCGGGAGCAACCACTGCACTCCAGTCTGGGCAACAGAGTAAGACTCCAACTCAAAAAAAAAAAAAAAAAGTTTAATCATTACTTAAAGAAAATTAAGGATTGCCTGGGCAACCTGAATTGTTAACATCATTCAACTTAGATGATATTGTGTCCATTTCAAATGTTGGTAAAATGAGGCTAAGAACAGTGATGAGATATTCTCAAGGTCAGTTGATAAGTGATACTACAGAAATTTTTCCACATAGCTGTCTGACTCCACACTTGTGATATTTTCTCAATATTTCACAATAGCCTGGACTTGATTTTATGAAAAATTGGAATCAGGGTAGTTTTAGAGGGTGATCACACTACTCAGAAGAGGATTTGATGGACATTTTTTAGTAACACAACATTTCTTGCCTTGTGGTAATGCCTTCTTGAAACCTAGGACAGAAAGACTAAGTTGAAGCCATGAGCAAAACGGGATCAATGACACACTTGACTTACTCATTGAAACAAATGAAAATGTGGGGTTGCAGTGGAACACATCAACTCCATCCTGGCTCTGATGGGTCATTCTGCCTCAAATCATGTGTATGTAGATTGCTGAGTGACATATTGCTGTGTCTCTCATCCTTTGAGCTACTAGAACATTTTTTCATCATTACAAAGGCAGAAATATATAGAAGTACAAGCCTAATCACACAACAGTTTTTAAAAATCTTTGATGAAATCATGCATGATAACTGCCCATTGGTCAAAGCATATCACATGAAAGAGTCAAAGTCAAGGAGCAAAAAAGTGCACCGTGGCCAAGGAGTTGGTCAGAAATGCTGAGTCACAAGAGTAAAGGATGGGAACACAGGAAAAGATAAATAACTCGCTCCTTCAATGCAATTTACTACATGGTAGTTTCTAGTTTGAGGTTATTAAAAACAGTGTTACTAGGAACATTCTTGTATATGACTTTGGATGACTATATGTATGCATTTTTGTTGGGTATAAACCTCATGGTGAAATTGTTGGACCATAAGGTATACATATGCCCAGCTTTAGTAAACGTTGACAAATAGTTTTACAAAGTTTACAAAGTGATTGTAGCAAATTACACTGTATAACATTTTAGTTTTTTATCTATTTTTGTCAATATTTTATATTGTTTGTCTTATTCATTTTAGCATTCTAAAAATTAAAAATAGTGTTAAATTGTTATTTTTCTTCACATTTCTTTAGTGAACTAGAAATACTAAACATCTTTTTGTAAAGTGACTATTCCTGTCTTTTTCTATCAGATTATTTATATTTTTCACAATGATTTATAAAATTAGTTTATATGTTTTTGATACAAGACCTTTTTTAAGATATAAACATTGGAAATAACTCTTTATATTCTGTGGCTTTCCTTTTCAATCTCTTAAAAATCAAGGTCTTAATTCAACTACAGTCTAATTTATCAATGTTTTCCTCATGCTTAGTGTTTTATTTAGTCCTATTAAAAAATTTAGACTACATTAAGGTTGTGAAGATCTGTTCTTATGTTTTTCTTCTAGCAACTTTTAAAAATATTGGTTTACTATTTGAATTTAGTTCTACAATTTAACTATAGTCAAGTTTTAAGTGGTGAGAGGTATAGGATCAATATTCTTTATTCCATATGTATATCAAATATACATCATTTGTAGAAAACACTGTGCTTATCCCATTGCACTGAAAAGCTATTTTTAATCATAAATTAAGTGATTTTTAAATGTGTGGATCTAATTCTGGGCTCCCTAGCCTTTTTTTTTTTTTTTAATAATCTGTTTGTCTATCCTGGCAATAATGTCCTACTCTAATTACTCTAGCTATATAGTAGTTTTTTATATATAATAGTGTACATCCTTCAGCTTTGTTTTCCTTTAAGCTTTCCTTACTATTTATTGATATTTTTGAAATGTAGAGCATTAAATGTGATTAAATATTTAAACGATTGTACTTTGTACTTTGTACATTGTACTTTGGGTCGAGACTGAAATTTTTGAAAGGACCTATGAAGCCCCATCTGGACTGACCCTATTGACTTCTTAAACCTTATTTTAACCCCTGTTCATCCTTGACCTCTGTTGTCTAACACTTGACCTTTAAAGTCTTCTAACATCAGAGATCCCTCCTGCTACAGAGCCTTAGAACATACATTTTTTTTTTTTTTTTTGCCCTGGAATTTTTTCCCCCTTTTCTCCTTGCTTTTTGATTTTTCAGCTACCAGTCCCTTTTATTTCTTCAGAAAAGTCTTCCATGACCGGGCTGACTCATTTTTCTCTATTACATACCACCATGCAGCTGAATGAATTGGCCTCTTCTTGCCATTGGTGAGTGACTTGTATGGGTGATTATTTGACTATTGTCTGCCTTGCCTCTTGACTTGTGAATGACCATGTCTATTTTGTCATTATTTTACACCCAGCACTTAGCATAGTGCCTCATGCATAGTAAGTACTAAATAAACATTTTGCTGAACTAAGTACCTTAATGAAAGAAAACTGCAATATATCAAAAGTAGTATAGAATGGTGGAGGAAAACAGCACAACCTTTTGGTGGTGTATAGATATGAGATTAAAATTAGATAAGAGCGGTTGGGCTTGGTGGCTCAATCTGTAATTCCAGCACTTTCAGAGGCTAAGGAAAATGGGTCACCTGAGCCCGCACATTCGAGACCAGCCCGGACAACTTGGCGAGACCTTGTCTCTACAGTAAAAATAAAAAAAAAAATTAGCCAGGCATGGTAGCGCACACCTGTAGTTCTGGCTATATGGAAGACTGAGGCAGAAGGATTGTCAGAGCCCAGCAGATCCATGCTGGGGTGGCCGTGAGTGTGAGTGACAGAGTGAGACTTCAACTAAAAAAAAAAAAAATGAGATGAGTACTATCAGCAGTATGACCTTGGGCAAGTAGCTAGGGTACTGCTTTTGTACTTCAAATTTTCTATCTGTAATATAGGGCAGGTACTTTATAGAACTTGGCACTTAGTGAATAGCAAGTCAATGACAATTTTTAGAGGACAGAGCTCAAGCTCCATTACTGAACTCCTGATTCCTGATTCACTGTTCTCTCTATTCACCACTCTGATGATTATTGACGCCAAACTCTGTTAAGTGACTACAAGGTCAAGAATAAAGTCCCCTGTTGAGTGAGCCTAGAAGTTTTCAAATGTAGAAATTATCATTTTGAGAAAATAGACCACTAGGTTCATGTTTCTACCCGTTTGTGTTCTACCATTTTATTTTAATCCTGAAACAAGGGAGAATAACCTTCCTGGAGGACAGAATCATCTTGAACTTAAGATAAATCAAAGACTTTCTCATTAGACTTTTACTACTATTGAGAACAGGAGCTGAGCCAAAGCAACAACAATGGGAAAAAACTTTGTAAAAAATTGTTACTTTTGGTAATTTCCAAGTTTATATCCTATGACAGTGCTTGTTTATATGCAGTAATCAGAGATGGATTAAAATGGAAAGAATGTATAGGCTGTCTTTAGAAGCAGCAAAGAGATGTGCACCCCTAAAGAACTTGACATGGGATAATAGAAGTACATGGATAGACTGAATAGTAATAGCATTTACTTAGATTGTCAAACTGGGATAACCCATAGGAGGTGGAAGGCAACGCAGCCCTGAAAGAGATCTATGCAGCTTCCTGAATATAATCTAGCATAACATCACTTTGAGACATACAAATCTATTTCACTACATTATTATATCATTTGGTGTTAAAAATGTGTAAAAATGACATCAGGGTAAGCAACGTTTACCATTCTGCATTTTTAAAAGTTCTGAACTGTCAAACCAAGATAACATCATGAACATTTTTTTATTACATGAACAATTTTCCTGGTTTAATTTTTTTCTATGGGTCTTGTATAGCCAAAATCCAAGTAAGTGAACACATTGTGGGATGTTTTAGAGATATCATATTGAAAATAAGTTCTATTTTGTATGAGAAACTCTCACCAAATACTACAGTCTTGTTTCCTCTGTAGATGACTCATGAGCTTCTATGTCAGAGTGACCCATATACAACTTCCTGACTCCTCCAGCAAAAAACACATATGGAAAGTTTGTAATTGGCCTAGGATACTGCTCAGTGAATACCAGAGCCAAGGCTGAAATTCTGGTCTGTAGACTACTAGTTCAACATTCTTAGTAGACCACACTGCCAGTAATTAATATCTGAAAACTCTAAGAATGGAACCAAAGAATTTGTGGGAGACAGGCAGTATTGGTTAAGCCCTCTGGCTCAAATCCAATTGACTAGACTTGAATCTATCTATCTCTCTGTTTCTCTCTCTTTCTAATCTATTTTCTATCTTTCTATCTTTTGTTAGCTAAAGTACTTGAGAAAATGATAACCCAAGAGTAAATGCTCTTGTATATAGTAATTATACTATGCCCAAAATGACAACAGCATATATGTTCTCAAATCTTCATCTTGCTGAGGTCAGCTCATTTTATTATGCTTAAAATAATATTACTTCAACAAAAGTAAAAAGCCTTGCAAAATTTATCTTTAGTGATGGAAGATTGTGGGTATCTCTTATGGGTAACTAAACAGACAATGACAAAAGAGAGCATTCTAGTTGCTGGAAATGTTCTATATCTTCATCTGGGGAGTGGTTGTAAGAGTATATAAATATATAAAAACTGTATACTTTAGAAATGTGTACCTAACTGTGTATGTTGTACATTTTGTAAAAGAACATTAAAATTCCTTGATGCTCCAATCCTCGTTCAGTGGAAAATGCAAACTTCCGCGCTCCACTGACTCTATGATTTTCAAGAAGCTCATATTTTTCTAGTCACTTCTTATCTCATATTTATATTTCTATTGAAATCCAAGACTCACTCAATTCTCCTTTCTAGATGGCATTCATATCTTTCCACTCAATGTTTTTATTGACTCAAACAACGAACACAATCACTTTTCCTTAATTATCCCAAAGCAATGCTCACAATGTTAGTGAGGGGATAACAACAGGAAATTATGAAGCATACAATTTACCACAACACACAATTTAAAATTTCAGGGCTGGGTGCAGAGGCTCATGCCTGTAATCCCAGCACTTTGGAAAGTCAAGGTGGGAGGATCACTTGAGGCTAGGAATTTGAGACCAACCTGGTCAGCAAAGCAAGTCCCCAATCACAATAAAATAAATAAATACATACAAACACAGAATTGCATTCTAAGTCCTTATGTTTGTGAAGTCCCTTGTGCACACCTGCCCCTGGGAAATTCTCACCAGTTTCCCCTTGTACTCTAAACTCTCATTACCTTGCTTCATTCTTTCTATCTAACATCACATTTCTTTCTATTTCCCAGACTCTCCACCTCTGTATGGCCTGACTACTGAACTAAAAACTTGTCATACTTTATCCTTCAAGATACTTTAACCTTCGTTGTCTTTCCCTAAATGTAGACCATGTGCTTAAGGGCTGTTTGTCCTCAAAACAGTTTATTAGGGGTTTTGTCAGAAAAGTAACAGATACATATTTTTAGAAAAATTTCAATCCTCCTCACTCATTTAGAATGCTGTTAGTATAACTATGTTACTTTTTAGTAAATCATTCCATAATCACACTCTACAGTGATATTAAAGATATACAATCCCCCCAAAACTAATCTGATTGTTGTTTAATATATAGTTTATGTAGTATAAGCTATATAGACTATATAGGCTATATATATTTTATGTGTGCTTATGCATGTATATATAGATGTGATATGTGTATGTTTATATATGTGTATATATATATAGATACACGTACATAAATAGTTTATATATGTCATATTTTCTGGATTTGAAGACACTTTTTTTAAATTTTAAGGTGTCATATTTTGAAATGTATTTTGTAATTTTTGTAAAAGAAATTGCAGCCATTAGGCAGAGGAGTGTGTAAAGACATAACTTGTCTTTGCTTGTGCTCATTTCTGTGTTCATACATATATTCATACTACTGTTACCTGACTTTAATTACTTCTATTGTTAACATTACAAAAAATTAAAGTTTGACTTAATGTGGATCCCTGATTGCCATTTAAAATGTCTTTAAAAAGTCTATACAGTACTATGAAGTTCCATTGAAATGAAGAGTTATTGTGTATGCCAAAGATTGTCTATCATGTAGTTGTCATTGCAGTTAGAGTTAGTAAAAACTGTCAAATTTCTGGGAATAGATAATGGTATTTTTCAGCTCCTAGGAGAGGCTAGTGTGACCAATATATGCACCATGAAGGACTATCACTCAGGAACATAACATCTATCTGTCAAAAGCCTTTGACTGACTTGCAAACAGAGCTATTTCATTTCCCATAATATGTCATCCAGTTACAGAAAATTTCAAAATGTCAAATTCATTCAAATGTGGAAAATCCCAGGTTTTTTGTATTTGTCTCAAAATTATTATATCAGCCCAAAATATGGCAATGCAGTCTAGATGACAAGCATAGATTATGGTAAACAGAATTTGTCACTATATGATATTGTTATGTATTCATTGATGGCTAAAAGTGATTTATGCATAAGACTTTTTAGGATCAATGTAAAGGTTTAAATTAAAAGATGGTCACACAAAAGCAGAGTATTGTTTGTAATCATGCAGATAAACATGCAGTACAATTGCTTCATTTTATAAGAATCATGATTATTTTATATTCAATGTTTTTCCCTATTCATCTCTTCTAAGATGTGGTTAAATTGATGGTACATTATATGGTTACTGACAACTTATAATTAAGTAAATGAAGTTTTCCACATTAATGTTGAATACATGTGAAAGAATTGGCAGGTTGTTGATTGGGTAGATGGGATTGAGGTAGTGAGGGATGGATGAAATCTCCTCTTGCATCTCTATAGTTTGATCAGGATTGTTTTCAATCAGTCATAGATCTACTGAAATAATTCAGATCATCAGCGACTTCCATCTAATTCACAGATTTAGTTGACTGTCTACATGGTGGCAAAAAGTGTTGGAATACAAACAATGTGGGGCACAGGGCACTTGTCCACAGGGAAACAGTACACTGCTTACACTAGATTAATAGGCAGAAATGCAAGATTAATACATGGAAACTGTCCATAAGAGAGAAGAGATTCACTGTTGGCTATCAAGGTGAAGGTTCTAGAGGAAGTTTTGTCTCGAGACTAACTTGACTTGGAAATGAAAGAAGGTGTGAAAAGATTATGGAAAATGCACAGCAGGTACTTTTAATATGTCCAGAGCTGGAGGCAACCATCACTGTGATTGAAATAATTTAAACAGATAAGATTAGCAACAAACATCACTATCATGATTATGGTCAATGTTTTTGCTATCCTTGGACCTTGTTCAGAATGACAATAGCTAGTGTTTATTTTATTCCAGTAAGTCTTTTAAATAGCAAGACAAACTTATGGATTGTGAGGTAAATGTCCAGACATAGACTCTTCTCCCTATCCTTGGCTTCTTTCTGCCCCTCCCCCATGAAGCAGCCCTTAGCCTACTCACAGGGTTAATGAGTCATGGAGTGCAGGTAATTGAGCAGAGGAGCAAAATGTGGATGAAACCTTTACTCACGGTAATTATAAACACTGTATAGGAGTTTGAGTATTTAATATGCTTGATTATAGAACGATTTGCTATATTGTTCCAAGGTGTGAATTCTTTCTTCATTGAACTGCCACCATCTGTGGGTCTCCCTCCCCCTTGTAACTTAAATAAACCAATGTCTCTCCATGTTTTACCTCCAGGTGACTTCTTTGCAATATGTAAATAACCAAGCCCTCTCAGTTGTAGGGCTACCACCACATTACAATTGATGTAGTGTGTGGCAGGGTATTCCAGAGAAGCCTCTCACCATGGGAGGGGTGGTGAGGAGGGCGGGAGAGCAGGGGGAAATTCCAATATGTCACTGGGGAAAATACCAGGTTGGACCACTGGTAGGCTGTGGTCCAAAGTTGCCAGTTTGATAAATAGCTGGGGGCTGCTGTCTGAGTATGGGGACACCCCGAAAATGCTGGTTGGGCTACTGGAATTATCAAAAGCAGTTGATGAGCAAGGGACAATTTCAGAAGAAAAAAGTTAGCTGTACAGCCACAGTGGCTGTGGCATGGCACCTGCTTTGCATTCCCCGAATGACTTCTGAACAGGAGACAGCCACTTGGATCCAGGTGCGAAAATTGCAAGAGGAATTATGATTAGAAAGAGATACTCAGTTAACTCAGGCAGAAAGCAGGATATCTGTGATATTGTCACTAGCAGGTGGGACATCAGGTGACCTGGGAGAAACGGATTTGATTAGACAGAAATGGAGAGGTTGAAAGGTGGAAGAGAACCTAAAGGGGAAAAAATAGCTGCAGCTGAGGGTCCTGTAAAAGTAGCACACCAGCAAATGTGGATAAGTTTAAATAAGGCAGGGGGTAGATCTTAACAAGGTAGATTTAAATAAGCAACTCAGTGCAGTGTTGTTGACATTATGGAAGCAACTCCTCAAGGAAAAACATTATCAACCTATCTCAGAAAAGAGGGCCAAATCCGGGTATTAGAGTGGATGCCCAGTAACAAGGAGGTTTCCCCTTTGAGGCTACAAGATGTAATGAAGGAGAGTCTTACAGAATGCTCACACACACCCCCGGGTTGAACACAGTGCTTCCTCAGAGAATGATGGTCTTCTGTCCTGGCCCTGGCTAAGGCCTAGGGGAGTGGCCAAGACACAGAGGGTGGGTGAGTCTTCTCTGTAGATTGGAGGCCACATGCTGAACTCACTATATACTGAACTTCAAGGAATATACAAAGAGTAATAGCTTTGGTGGATACTGGAGTTGAATGCACCCTAATATATGGTAACCCAAGTAAGTATGAAGGCCCTCTAATTGCTATAGATGCGTATGACAGTAAATCAAGTAAACTAAGGTTTGGAGGGTGATGCTAACCCTGTTGCATTGGTCACTGCCTGCCCCCTGGACTCTATGCTGTACATGTTTCTCTCATCAAGGATTACTTACCAGAAATTGATGTAGAAAAAAACACGGAATGAATTTCACCTGCAGTTAAGGGTGGTTAAAGTTGCAGTCAGAAGGCATGCCAAACACCTTCCCATGGTTCTATCAGCACCACAGTTGGTGGTGGCTACCAAACAATACCACTTACATAGTGGACACAAATAAATCGAAGAAACCATGTAAGAATTGGCAAACATTGATATAATCTGCCCTGCTCAAAGCTCTTATAATTCTCTGGTATAGCCAGTAGGAAACCAGATGGTACCTGGAGAATGATGGTAGGCTACTGAAAATTTATTAAAGTTATACCCCCTCTACATGCTGCTGTGCCCAATATTGCTGACATATTGGACCAGTTAGGGACACAATTGGGCACATACTAATTTTTAGTGAATTTGGCTAACGCTTTCTTTCTTTCTTTTTTTTTTTTAGTTGGAGTCTCACTCTGTCGCCCAGACTGGAGTGCAGTGGTCACTCCCGGCCACCGCAGCCTTGACCTACTGGGCTCCGGCGATCCTTCCGCCTCAGCCTTCCAAGTAGCCGGAATTACAGGTGTGCGCTACCATGCCCGGCTGATTTTTTGATTTATTGTAGAGATGAGGTCTCACTGCCCAGGTGGGTCTCGAACCCGTGGGCTCAGGCGATCTACTCGCCTCAGCCTCCCAAAGGCGTGGGATTACAGGCTGAGCCACCGAGCCCGGCAATGCTTTCTTTAATATTGATATTCATGCAGATTGTCAAAACCAGTTCACGTTCTTGTAGGAAGAAAAACAATGGATGTTCGTGGCACTGTTGATGGGGTATCTGCATAGCCTTACATTATGTTACAGCATGGTCGTTCAAGGTTTGAAAAGTTGGAGGTTATCTGCATCAGTGTTTCTATTTCACTGTACAGATGATGTCCTGTTAACCTCTGATTCTCTTACAGACTTAGAGCAGGCAGCACCCGGATGATTGTACATTTATAGGGGAAAGGATCATCATCTGTTATTGATAAGATCTAGGTTTTTCCCTGCCCAACATCGCCCAAACTGCTACAGGAATTTTTGAGCTTGCTGGGATATTGGAGCTTTTATCTCATATTTAGTACAGACAATACAATCTTTATATAGATTGACCAAAGGGGGAATCTCACTGGGATTGGACATAGGAGTCCCAACAGGAATTCAGTGCCACCAAAAGTGCTATTGGTGTCATCTACACATTGGGAATTCTAAACTAATCACTTTCCTGTGAATTGGATGTGAATGTTACCCAGGAGGGTTATGTTTGGGGACTTTAGAAGCAGCAGGGGGAAGCCTGACTTCCCATTAACTTTTGGTCACAGGCCTGGAAAGGTGATAAAGCTGACTACAGCCCCAGCAAACAGCAGATATGTCAAACTTTCTTGACAACAGAGCCGGCTACTGGATAAGCCCTGGTAAGTGTGTGCACTGCCCTGCCCATACCGAGATGTGATCAGTGACCAGAATTGCCGGCAGTGTGGTTGGTAAATATTCAAAAAACAGGCCCACTGACAATTCGTACAGACAGCTGGGCAGTGTTCAAAGGACTGACACTATGGATGCCACAATGGCACCAGCAGCAATGGACATGTGGCAACACTTATGGCGTGGGTGGATGACCCAATTGCATGAAGCCATCCATACTCTCAATGAGAGACCTTGTGCAGACTGTTCAGCCCCCCTGATATGCTGACACCACCACAAGCAGCACACCTGAAGATGCAAATCCAGATGCAAGAATCATCATTACAACCAAGCCGAGGAAGCAAGAATAACCTGCTGCTACCTGCTCCACAGAACATACCTGAAGGGAATATTCTCTATTGGTCTTGGGAAGATCAATCTGAAACCTGTTGGTGTGCCCTGCTAACTCCCTGGAGAGGGGGTACATCATAATTTAGATATTCAACCTATGGCTATAAGAAAATGGACAAACATTGTTAAGAATAATAACCCTGGGTCTCAAATACTTGAAAGGGGAACTATTATCATTCTATGAGGCAATTCTGGACACCTCCACTGTCCTTTCATTTCATGGACAAGAGGGCACCCGGACCTGATAGGGCATGGTATTTCAGGCCAAAAAGGCCTCTCCAAAATGTCATGGTGTTGTCACAGGACAGTAATCTTGTGTGTGTTTTGCCTGATAATAGAGATTTACCTTTGCTTGTTCCTCTCAAATATCTATCTTATCACCCTTGGCCTAAGACCACTTTCTATTACTTTCCTTTCCCTTTCTGGCAAAAAAGTAATCATAGGTGTTATAATCATTGTAACAATTTCGCTGTTCAGATCCTGTGCCCTTTGTTGCATATATCATGTTTGTCTTGTGTTTCCACCTCAGGGAACTTATAGAGATCAATGTTATGAGAAGTTTGTAAAAGTGGAAAAAGGTCAATATAGGGATGGAGTGTGAGATAAATGTCCAGACATAGATTCTTTTTCCACCAGACCTGGCTTCTTTCTGCCCCAGGGAACAGCCCCCGACTAACGCTGGTCTCTGCAGGATATGCATATTCCCTTTAAAGAGTCATGAGGTTAACAAGTCAAAGGGTGCAGGTAATTGAGCAGAGATGAGTACAGTGTGGATGGCACCCTTATCATTATAATTGTAAACACTGTACAGGAATTTGAATAATTAATGTGCTTGATTATAAAACTGCTTACTATAGTGTCTTGAGGCATGGATTCGTTCTTCACTGACTCACTGCTATTGGTACCCCTCCTGTAAGTTTAATAAACCAGCGTCATTCCCTGCTGGACTTCCAGATGACTTCTTTGGAATATGTAAAGAGGCTTATGCATAAGCCCTCTCAGATTTGGGACTACTGTATGGATATTTAATGTAGTTATACTCATTTTATTGATAAGCGTTGAAAGGACATAACATGAATCGAATATACCCAATGAGAAGCCATTTTAACATTGCCTAAATCTCTTGTTTTTCTTGCACTTCACTTCACTTACCCTCTAATCCCTAGCCAAGGATAAACTCCTTTCTCAGAGGTATTGATAATTGCTTTAAAACCCCCCTTCCCAGCTTGTTTTGTACTAATTAGTTTTTCTATTTCAAGTATTTGCCTCCACCCATGAGACCAAATTAACCTAATCAGCCCTTTGAGACTTTCATGGCACAGACAAACCCTACCACCATGGCAGCAATCATGACTAACCTACCCATCTGCCTGCTGTCCATCACCTGACATCAGTACCTGCTCTTACCTGCCCCTTCATGATGATGTGGAGCAGACCACCACCTGATCACCTTAATGACTTTCCCCCAGCAAAGGGAAGGATTAAAAGGACTCAAAAAGGACTCAACCATAAGCAGCCAGCCATCGTTGCTTTGCTAGAGACTCTGGTGTGACTATGTGCTATTTTTTTTTTTTTTTTTAGTTGGAATCTCACTATGTCACCCAGACTGGAGTGCAGT
>NW_007067711.1:452851-464416 GCF_000164805.1 Carlito syrichta | reverse complement strand
TATTGTAGAGATGAGGTCTCGCTGCCCAGGCAGGTCTCAAACCCGCGGGCTCAGGCAATCCACTCACCTCAGCCTCCCAAAGGCGCGGGATTACAGGTTGAGCCACGGAGCCCAGCTGACTGTGTGCTATTTTAGCTGTGGCTACCGCCATGTTTCCTAAGCTCTGGCCCCCTCTTCCACCTTGAAGAGGTGAATCTTCTCTCTCTTTCTCTCTCCCTTTCTTTCTTAATAAACTATATTTTCTAATCTAACTTCTGTGCAATTCTTCACATCTTTCATGTGGCATCGGATTGCACACCAGACACCCACACCCCTGGTGTACAGGCCTGACCTAACATCCTGGAGGCCCCCGTTAAAAGTTCACTGAACCAAACTTAGCCCAGGTCACTCAGTCAGCACATAGTAGAGCTGTTGTGTATTTAGGCTTCTGCCCTTGTCTATAGTTGTTTTTTTTTTTTTCCCCCAAGTCCTCTAGACCATCAGTTCTCAAATTTTGTGGTCTTAGGAAGCTTTTATATTACACTCTTAAAAATTATTGAAGTCTCCAAAGAGTTATGGTTTATGTACATTATATCTTTCATTATTTACTTTGTTTAAAAATAAAGCTTAGAATTTTAAAATAATCTATTTGTTAATACATTTAAAAATAATAATCATAAGCCATTACAAAGTAAATAAGATAATTTAATGAGAAATAACCATATTTTTCAAAACAAAACAGAAATACTTACAGAGTGGCTTTTAATATTTTCATTTTTTAAATGTGTGTCCTGATAGAATACAGCTGAATTTTCATATCTGTTTCTGCATTCAATCTGTATTTTATGTTGTTTTCATTGAAATATACAAAAAATACAGCCTCACAAGTATATGTAGTTGAGAAATTGAGGAAATTTTAATAGCTTTTTCAGATAATTGGTACTCCACCAAATCTTGACAAGTGGAGTTCCTTAAATGTATTTGCATAGTGAAATCTGAAAGCATGTCAATGAATTTTTCGTGTTATATTAAAATCTGTTGGCTATTTTGCACTTTGATGGATTTTTTACCTATGCATGATTTTATGTTATACATTAGGCATTTAGAAAAATATTGATTCATTGAGTTATTCAGGTCTTGCTAATGTTGACAGATTTCTTTTTCTTTTTTTTTTTTTTTTTTTAGTTGGAGTCTCATTCTGTCGCCCAAACTGGAGTGCATTGACTGCTCCCGGTCACCGCAGCCTCGACCTGCTGGACTCTGGTGATCCTTCCACCTCAGCCTTCCAAATAGCTGGAACTACAGGCGTGCGCTACCACGCCTGGCTCATTTTGGATTTATTGTAGACAGGAGGTCTCGCCAAGTTGCCCAGGTGGGTCTCGAACCTGCAGGCTCAGGCAATCCACTCACCTCAGCCTCCCAAAGACGCGGATTACAGGCTGAGTCACTGAACCCGGCTAGATTTCTTTATATAATATCACAAAATTACATTTGCTAGTATCAGCACTGATCTCAACAGAAAAGCTGTCAAGCTTATAGTAGTGGAAAAGTTTCCTGAAATTCTGATTTTCACTTGGAAGCTTAAATTTTATTATTGGCAAGAAATATTGTAAGTCGTTTTCTTGAAATGACAGGTTCACTTACTTTATTTTCAAGAAAATATCTACCAAATAACCAAGTCCAAGTAACCATAATTTTGATTATCTATTATTCTTCTAAGTAAAAATGAATCTCCTTGAAGAGTGGCTAGTTCAGCTCATAGCTCCAACAACTATACCGGTGCTTTCTTTATAGAGTCAACCATCATATTTTGATATGCAGCAGAACTGCTTTATGTGAATACCCATTTCATCATACAGAATAACACAAAGATGTGTCCTCTATTTTTAGTATTTAACAAGAGTGATAATTTTTACTACATAAGCAAGGATATTCTTAAGTTGGCAGGGGTTTTTTTTTAACATTTTTTTTCAGAAAGTAGTGCTGAAAAATGTAATGACATTTGTACAAATTGGTGTCTTTGTCTGATTCATTCTAAGGGTCAGCAATTTTACCCCACATTGATTTTGCATCATCAATACAAATATCAACACAGTTTTAAAGGCAATTTATTTCTTAGTTCTATTACAAAAATAGTCTTGGCATCATGAATTCCCTGAGAACATCACAGGGGTCCCCACAGGATTATAGACCATACTTTGAGATGATCTACTTTAGTGTAAAACATCTTGTATATCTCTACTTATAAATGTTTCCGTAGTTTCTGTACTAAAAACTTTAGAGGGAAAGAAACACTAATATTATAAAGGATCTTAATGGCACAGGTATGAATCAGAAGACAATTAATATGTTATACATGTAACTTTTAAAAACATTAATTAGAGAGAGGATCCAATATTGCCACTGTAAGCAACAGAGCAGCACCTCTCTTGCCAAGCAAGGCAGAGAATAGGGACCCAACTACCAACAGACAGAAGCATCCTGATCACTTTTGGGAGGTTGAAGCACCCTGCACCCAGCAAAAGTATCTTCGAACACAAAGAAACTAGGAAGTGATGGCAGACATGAGAATTTGGATTCCGCATTTCCCGCCATGTGCCAGGCTTGCACAGTAACTAAAACCCAGACCAGTTGAGACTGGGTGAGTGATTCTAAGATGTTTTAAATGAGTTCAAACCTCCCATCCATGCACAAGTTGTTGATCCCATGTGAAAGGAGTTTTAGTTAGGGCACGGATGTGGGCAACCACAGCCTAAGTGGAACAGAGAAGAACACCTGTTCCTGGTCAGCCATAGTGAGCTGGCTTCCACCAGCAGAGCCTGGTGGCCAGTTCCTAGGCAATGAAAGCCCATCTGGAGAGTACAACCAGCTGACACCCACTGGTAACAACTGTTGGCCATCTTCCCAGCCAGATCAGAAAGAATCACCTCCAAGCCCTACGTTCCTACAGGGAAGATCTCTCCCTTCCCCCATGGTAGAGAACGAACTCATTTTCTTTTCTTTCTTTCTTTTCTTTTCTTTTTTTTTTTTTTGATTTGGAGTCTCACTCCGTTGCCCAGACTGGAGTGTAGTGGCATGCTCATGACCACACCAGCATCAACCTGCTGGGCTGAGGCAATCCTTTGACCTCAACCTTCCAAGTAGCTGGAACTACAGGCATGTGCAACCACATCAGGCTAATTTTTTGATTGATCATAGAGATGAGGTCTCTTCAAGTTGCCCAGGCTGTACTAAAATCCATAGGCTCAGGCAACCACATAGCAACCAGCCTCTACAAAGTAAGCCTGAAAGAAAAACTCCTAAAGGCAGCAAGAGAGAAAGGCCAGAATACCTACACAAAGTAAGCTTGAAAGAAAAAAATCCTAAAGGTAGCAAGTGAGAAAGGTCAGACTATCTACTGAGGACGATCCATCAGAATTGCTTCAGACTTACCTGCAGAAACACCTCAGCCCCCCAAAGTGCTGGGATTACAAGCTTAAGCCACAGCACCTGGCCAACTCATTTTTAGGAGTGGATTGTGGAACAGGTAGGGAGCAACATGAAAGACACCCAAAGATTTTCTCAGTTGGAAGCCTTCTGGGCTGTAAACTGCATGTAGTTGACAGGGGGCCAATCCCCACTCTTACTTTCTGCAGAATGCTAGCAGTAGGAGCTGTAAACTATCCTGACTAGGTTAACAGTGGGAAAGGAAATTTACAGGGGAAAAACCTGCCACTTCAGCAAGAAGCAGAAGTGAATGCCCCTCCCTCTCTTGCTGAATAGCCTATTTGAGCCACAGAAAGGGTCCAAGAATAAAGGATCAGTGACTAGCTTCAGAATAACAAAACCAAAAGGAATTACAGAGAGGGGAGAAAGCCCTGTCAGAAATTAGCAAAAATCGATGGACAAACATAGGCAATCCTCAGCGTACTAAAGAGACAGTGATTTAAAAAGCAGCTATCAGAGCACAAACAATAAAAACCCCAAAACAACCTGCCCTAGATGACAGTCACAGAAATCAGAGAGTAGATAACTAAAATGAACAAAGAGAGCCAAGAGAAATTATAAGTGAAGTGCGCCAAAGTCATATAAGAAGCAAAAATAGAGTTGGCCAATTTCAGAAAAGCCTATGCTGAAATAATGGAAATGAAGAACTCCATCCTGAAATAAAAAACAGTAACAAGCATAGAAAGCAGGATCAGCCAAACAAAAAATGTCAGAGCTTGAAAACCAAAATATGGAATTAACCCAGTCTGTCAAAAACATAGAGAAAAGTTCAAAAAGAAGGAGCAAAGCCTCCAAGAAATGTAAGAGTATTTCAAGAAGCCAAATCTATACCTGATTAGCATTTCTGAAGCAGAGAGAAAAAAATGAGAACACCATGAAACAAACATTCCATGAGGTCATTCAAGAAAATTTCTCACCTTTCTTTTTTTTTTTTTTGAGTTGGAGTCTCACTCTGTTGCCCAGACTGGAGTGCAGTGGCCACTCCTGGCCACCGTAGCCTCGACCTGCTGGGCTCCATCAATCCTTCCGCCTCAGCCTTCCAAGTAGCCAGAACTACAGGCGTGCACTACCACGCCCGGCTGATTTTTTGATTTATTGTAGAGATGAGGTCTTGCTGCCCAGGCACGTCTTGAACCCGCGGGCAACCTTTCAATACAGCAGCAACCATTCAAGTGTAAAAGATTCAGAGAACTTCCACAAGATATCACATGAAAGACCATCCCTGAGACACATAGCAACTAGCCTCCACAAAGTAAGCCTGAAAGAAAAAATCTTAAAGGCAGCAAGAGAGAAAAGCCAGACTACCTATTGAAGGAGACCCATCAGAATTGCTTCAGACTTACCTGCAGAAACACCACTAGAGTCCAATTTTTAACATTCTTAAAGATAAGCTATTGCAGCTAAAAATTTTTTACCCTGTCAAGCTAAGCTTCATCAGTGATGGAGAATTAAAGTCCTTCCCAAACATTCAATCCCTAAGAGAATATGCTGCCTTCAGATCAACCCTTTAGGACTTAAGACGGTGTTAAAGACAGAAAAAATAAAAAAAATAAAATAAAAGGAAGAAAAACAAGAGGGGTCATACCCATTACAAAAGTATAGGCAAGTACAGAGCTAAAAGAGTATAAAGAACATTCACAAAAATGAAAATATACACATAAATAAAAAGTAAAAAGAAAACAAAGTAACTCCCTAAGAGCCATATGATAGGAATACATTCCCACATTTCAATACTCAATTTTAAAGTTAATGGAAGGAAGGAGGCACCTAGCATTTCAAAGGGTACATGGTCCTAAACAAGGGGAAGTGAGGGCCAATTGGAGATCCAAACTTCACCTTCACAAAGCCTGCTTGTGTAACTAATCCTGACTTATACCCCACATATCTATAATTTTTTTAAAAAATTTAAAAATTAATGTGCCACTGAGGAGATATAGAATGGCAAACTGAATAAAGAAGCATGACCCAACAGTCTGCTGCCTCCAGGAAACTCATCTCACTGCAAAGGACACCCACAGTCTCAAGGCTGGGGACTGAAAAATTGTCTTTTAGGCAAATGAAAAACAGAAGAAAGCAAACATAGCTATTCTGATCTCAGACAAAGCAGACTTCAAACCATTAAATATTAAACAGGACATAGAAGGACACTACCAAATGATAAAAGTTTCAATCCATCAGCAAGAAATATCTGTCTTAAACATATATGCATTCAACACAGGTACACTAAACTTTATAAAACAACTAGTAAGTAAACTAAGAGAGGACATTCACTCTCACACAAACATAGTTAGAGACCTAAATGCCCCACAGATAACTTTAGATAGATGATCAAAGCAAAAAATCAACAAGGAGACCTGGAACCTTAACTCAATGGTCGATCAAATGGATTTCATACACAACCACAGAACACTTACCCAACATCAACAGAGTACACAATCTACTCATCAGCACATGAGACACTCCAAGAGCAATTACACTCTTGGACTTAAATCAAGCATGAAAAAATTTCAAAAGATAAAAATAATACAATGTATCTTCTCAGATGACAGTGAAATAAATAAAAATAAACATCATCACCAACAAAAATCTCCCCAAAACACACAATGACGTGAACACTAATGAATATGCTACTAAATGACTTCTGGGTCAACATGGAAATCAGAACAAAAATAATAAGATTCCTGGAAACAAACAAAAACAAAGACACATGTTTTCAGAACCTCTGGGATGTCATGAAAACAGTGTTAAAAGGAAAATATATGGCACTGCATGCACACATCATAAAAACAGAAAGGTCACAGGTAAACAGCCTAACATCACACCTAAAAGAATTGGAAAGGTAAGATCATCTAAGTCCTAACTTTAGCAGAAGAATACATATCACCAAGATAAAATCACAATTGTGGGATATAGAAGACAAAAATATCATAGAAAAGATAAACAAAGCAGAAAACTGTTTCTTTGGAAGGATAAATAAGATTGACAGACCCCTGGCCAGATTGACTTAAAAACCAGAGAGAAAGTCCAAATAAACACAATTAGAAATGCTAAAGGCAAAGTCACAACTGACCCTGAAGAAATTTAAAAGTTTATAAGAGATTACTATGAACACATGTGCAAATAAACTAGAAACCACAAAGAAAATTTAGGAATTTCTGATATCACACAACCTCTCAAGGTTGAAGCAAGAAGAAATTGAAACTCTAAACAGACGGATAACAATCCAGGAAATCATCTCAGTCATAAGAAATCTCCCCACCTAAGAAAACCCCATATCAGATGACTTCCCATCTGAATTCTACAAGATGTAAAAGGAGGAGCTGTACCAATCTTATTGAAAGTGTTCCAGGCAATCAATAACTCATTTTTATGAATCTCTAACATCACTGCTATCCAAACCTGACAAAGACCCAACAAGGAAAGATAATTCCAGGTCAATCTCCTTGATGAACATAGACAGAAAAATTCTCAACAAGATTGTAGCAAATCATATTCAACAAAACTTCTCAAGGGTCACCCACCATGATCAGGTGGGTTTCATTCCTGGGATGCAAGGCTGGTTCAGCATTGGCAAGACCACAAATGTAATTCAGCACATTAACAGATATAAAACCAAGAATCACATAATTATATTACTAGACACAGAAAAAGCATTTGACTAAATCCAGTATCCTTCTTGATAAAAACCCCTGAGCACCTAGGCATAGAAGAAACATTCCTCCAAACAGTAAGAGTCATCTATAATAAATCTACAATCAACATATTGTCAATGAGCAGAAGCTGGCAGCATTTCTCCTAAGAACTCGAACAAGACAAGGATGCCCACTATCATTTCTTTCATTCAGCATAGTGCTGGAAGTCCTAGCCAGAGCAATTGGGTAAAAGAAGAATATCAGGAGCCGGGCTCTGTGGCTCAGCCTGTAATCCCGTGCCTTTGGGAGGCTGAGGTGAGTGGATTGCCTGAGCCCGCGGGTTCGAGACCTGCCTGGGCTGCAAGACCTCATCTCCACAAAAAATCAGCCAGGCGTGGTAGTGCATGCCTGTAATTCCAGCTACTTGGAAGGCTGAGGCAGAAGGATTGCCGGAGCCAGCAGTCGGTCGAGGCTGCGGTGGCCGGGAGCTGCCACTGCAGTCTGGGCGACAGAGTGAGACTCCAACTCAAAAAAAAAAAAAAAAAAAAAGAATATCAGAGTATCCAAATAGGAAAAGAGGAAGTTAAGTTATCCCTCTTTGAGGACGGTATGATTCTGTATCTTGAAAACCTAGGGAATCTGTCAAAAGTCTTCTTGTACTAAAAAATGACTTTGGTAAAGTCTTAGGTTACACAATCAACATGCAAAAAAGAGTTGCATTTCTGTATACCAGCAACAAGCAGGGAGAAAACCAAATGCAAAGCACAATCTCATTCACAATAGCATATACTCACACAATGAAATACCTTCGCATTCACCTAACTAGAGAAGTGAAAGACCTTTACAATGAGAACTACAAGATGCTGCTCAAATAAATCAAGGATGACACAAACAAATGAAAATGCACTCCATGCTCACAAATTGGAAGGATCAATATTGTTAAGATGCTTATCTTACCCAAGAAAATCTACAGAATCAATGCAATACTCATCAAATTACCAATATCATTTACAAAGACCTGGAAATAACAATACAGAAATTCATATGGAAACAAAAAAGAGGATAAATAGCCAAAACTATCCTCAGCAAAAGAATCAAAGTGGGAAGCTGGCCGGGTGCTCATGCCTATAATCCCATGGATTCAAGACCAGCCTGGGCAACTTGGAGAGACCTTGTCTCTAAGATAGATAGATAGATAGATAGATAGATAGATAGATAGATAGATAGATAGATAGATTATCTATCTTTTCTATGATATCTATAGAACTTTTTTCTATAGATAGATAAATAGACAGATAGATAGATAGATAAAAGTAGCTGGGCATGGTGGCGTGTGCCTGTAGTTCCAGCTACTTGGAAGGCTGAGTCAGAAGGATCCCCTGAGCCCAGCTGGTAGACGCTGCAGTGAACATGAGCATGCCACTGCACTCCAACCTGGGCAACAGAGTAAGACTCCAACTCAAAAAAACACAAAAACAAAACAAAACAAAAAACCAGTGGGAGGTATTACAATTCCAGGTTTTAAACTTTATTAAGAAGCTACAGTAACCAAAATAGCCTGATATTGGTACAAGAATAGGCACATAGGCCAATAGAATAGGACAAAGATTCCAGAAGCAATAGTGCAGTCTCTCAAGCAACTCATCTTTTGCAAAGCCACCATAATCACTGGGGAAAGGAGACCATATTTAGCAAATGGTGCTGGGAAAACTGGTTGACCACATGCAGAAGAAAAAACTGGAATCTTACCTATCATAATATGAAAAAGTCAACTTAAAATGTATCAAAGACCTAAATATAAAATCTCAAACTATAAGAATCCTAGAAGAAAACACTCTTATGCACATCAAAGTAGGCAATGAATTCATGACCAAGTCCCCAAACCCAAATTCCATAGAAGTTCAAATAGACAAGAGGGACCTTATCAAACTGAAAAGCCTTTGGACAGCAAAATAAACCATCAAATTAGTAAAGAGACAATCCACAGAATGGGAGAAAATATTTGCAAATCATGCATCTGACAAAGGCTTAGCAGCCAAGATTTACAAGGAACACAAACAAAGTGAAAGGGGAAAATAAACAACCCCATTAAGTAGTGGGCAAAGGGCATGAACGGGCACCTCTCAAAAAATGAAATACAAGCAGACAACAGACAAACAACTGAAAAAACAGACAACTGACAACAGACAACTGAAAAAATGCTCAGTCTCACTAATCATCAGAGAACTGCAAATCAAAATTACAACCAGATACCATCTAACTTTGGTAAGGATGTCTATCATCAATAAGTCAAAAAACAACACATGCTGAAGTGTGCACAGAGAAAAGGGAACATTTCCCTACTGTTGGTGGGAGTGCAAGTTAGTTCAACCTCTATGGAAAGCATGTGGTGATTTCTAAGAGAACTAAAAATTGACCTTCCATCCAATCCAGTAACCCCTCTCCTGGAAATACACTTGGATGAACACAAATCATTCTACAAAAAAGACACTTGCACAAGCAAGTTTATTGCTGCACTATTCACAATAGTAAAAACATAGAACCAACCCTACTGCCCTATTGAAAGTGGACTGGATAAAGAAAATGTGGTACATATACATCATGGAGTAATACGCAGCCATAAGGAAGAATAAAATCATGGATCTTGTAGAAAATTGGATGGAGTTGGAGACCATACTACTAAGTGAACTATCAAAGAAACAAAGAACTGAAGACCACATGTTCTTACTCATTAATGGACCCTTAACATTAATCACATTAGCACAAGGAAAAGATTGGGAGACACTGGACATTGCTAGGGGAGGGAGGGAGAAAGAAGTGGCAGGGGATGTCAATACAAGGGTCAACTCATCTACTACCAGGGGAAGTGATGGTCAGTTAGCCCAAACTTCACCTGGCACAGACTACCTATCTAGTTAATCCTCACTTGTACCCCACATCTCTATAATAAAATTTTAAAAGTTAATTAAAATGAAATTTTATGAGAAAAAAGACTTGAAAAATGTGAAGTATCATTAGTTACACTATGCTACAAAATAACATATACATAATTTCAGTGATTTTTCTTTTCATTTATGAAGCTGGCTATACTTTGAATTAATCAACATGAAATTCATATCTGGTATATAATGTTAATTGTTCAGTAAACATTGGAACAAAGTGTAAGTATTTCTGGGAGCATAAATAATGTGCTTCTGTGATTAAAATAATAAATGATATTAAGAATTTTTATAATTATTATTTATTTTTTATATATTATTCACTTTATCCTGTAGCATACTTGTGATTTAACCCCCAAAGAAGAGTGCAGCTATCAGTCATCTGTACTCTGTAAAGAACAAGGAAGATATAAGCCCAAATTCACCAAGTCCCCCTGAATTCAGCCTAACCCTGAATCAAAAAGAAATCACACACACAGATGCCTTCTTCAAACTTTATTTTCATATCTGGAAGATAAATGATGTAGCAACAAAGACTACACACACACACACACACACACACACACACACACACACACACACAACTGCTTAAAATCTTTCTTAAAATAGGCAGTGAGCCAGTTTTTCTTTGCTATAAAAGGATGAAGTAAAATATTCCATATCTAATTAGAAATCTTAAGAAAGTGAATTAACACCTTCTCTCTAAGGTTTACAAGTCAGGTACAGTTAAGTCCCTATTCTTCAGAGACTTGGAGGTCTGATATGGAGACGTCAGTGATAGTAAGTTGATGGAATGCATGACACAAGGCATCACACAAGGCACAGTGATGGGAAACTAACATTTTTTTCCACAAAACACAAGAGGGTGAAAGATGCAAATTGAACAGCAATGGTAGTTAGTCTTCCCTTTAGCATGTAAATTCCTTTTTGGCAGAAGTGAAATATAATTTATTTTTGAATTTCCCTAATGGCAGAATGTTCAGACACACTAAAGGCATTTAATATATATATTTGTTTATTTTTAAACAAAATTAAATGGGAATTGAAACTTAGTGTTATAAGAAAAGATAACCCAAGTATTTGGGTGTTAATATATTTTAACCTTTGTTCTAATCGTGTATCAAGCTATTCATAATTAGTAAATGCTCAAATAACTATTCATTATAAAATTAGTAGAATCATTCACTCAGACAGCATCTCATGTCATAAATACCTTTTAAGACTTTTCATCAGTGTGCTAAGCTATGCATCTAAAGTTTGTAAATTGTAAGAAAAATCTGTTCCTGAAATCTTTCTGAATTCTTTCTTCACATCAGAGGTAATTTATTTTCAATGTTATGTTAATTACTACACACACATAAACACACACAAATATTTATATATGAATAAATCTGTATGGTTGTGTGTGTATACAATCATATAAAATATATTTTTATAGCTGGACTCGGTGGCTCAGCCTGTAATCCCGTGCCTTTGGGAGGCTAAGATGAGTGGATTGCCTGAGCCCGCGGGTTCGAGACCCGCCTGGG